>NW_022709252.1:3058-16606 GCF_011630105.1 Anneissia japonica | reverse complement strand
GTCATAAGCTCCCAGAGTGTCACACCTTAAAGAATAAAACAATATTGTGTAATACACACCTAGAGCATTAATTACATGTCGTTGATATCATTACTATTAGATGAGACTGAAGACTTTGAAAACTATTACTAAAATGTATTTAGTACTAACCAAAGCTCCAGACATCACTCTTATGGGTGAACTTTCTATACATTATGCATTCTAGTGCCAACCATTTAATCGGCATCTGCAAAAGAAGTAAAAATTGATTTGATAACTAAATAATAATAATATATATATATAAAATTGATTTAAAAGTTTTAAGGTAGAAATAAAGAGCTCAGTAAAGCTAATGCTAATGTGGAATCCATTGCTTGTTGGAACGCCACTTTGACTCTCTACCTGTCTCTTATACACATCTAGATGTGTATAAGAGACAGCAACTACTGTATCTCTTATGACTTGCATTGTTCAATCGGATTGCAAGAGAAAGAAATGTGTTGTTGTACTAGAAGTTTTCTTTAGGCCAACAAAATTCATTCTTTGTCTCACGTCACTCTTGACTTCAAAAATTCAATGCGGAATGAGGTTTTTTTAAAAATTTTTTTTTTGTCTCGCATCACTTCTGGCTTCAAAAATTCAATGTGAAATGAGGCCTTTTTTTTTTTTACGCTACCCAATTCTAAAAGAAGTATTTGAATAAAATAATGGTCTTAGTAATGTACCAAAAAAGCCACGACTTAGTATACAGGGGCGTATCCAGGATTAGGATCCATGTAAGCGTCCAACAAATGCAAACAGTTGAAAAAAATATGCTGATTTTTGCATAGCCATAGCTTGTATCTTTGTATTATATTATTCCTGATGATGCTTATAAAAGCGAAACAATGAATAATATGGCCTTTTGGAGTGACATTCATGTTATCAGTATGACTATGTTTTTGTATACACACATGGGGTGCTTGCCCTCCCTTAACATCCACTAGATACACCCCTGTATGTACCGTAGTTCCCCGGGTACAGTCTCACCTCGGATATAATCTCACCCCCGCTGTATGCCCGAATTCAAGAATTTCCACGGGCAAAGTCCCAGCGTATAATTTGGGTGAGTAGGCCTAGCTAGAACTAGGCCTAGCTCGATAAATTTAACAAATGCTGACAAAAGATAAATGAATTGGCTCCGAATTCGGCCGACTTGAAGCTCTTCCAATTGATTAAACCAGATTGGTCGCCATAATGTTGAATGCTGATCGGAGCGTTGATTCACAGCGTGAAGACTCATGTGTTCCACAGAGAGATGGACGTCGCTTGCGTCATTGAGATTTATTGATAGACTCGCACAACAGTCGTTTTCAACAACAAAAAAATCGGGAAAAAAATAGGAAAACTTGAATATTCATGTGCAAATTTTAACAATAATTTTTTTTTTTATGTGTGCAACGTGAGGCAAAGAATTAATTTTATTTGACCTTAATGATGGAATAATGCATCCTGACTTTACTGTAGTTAATATATTTACTTAGAGTGTATGTTGTCATCTAACATACAGTACATTTAAATAAATTTTTTTTAATAGATTTTTATACTTTCTACATTTTTATATATTTAGGTCTGTGCAGTTGCCACTAAATGCGGAATTTCTGTAAAGAATCTGATCCACACCCTAAACTACTTACATGATCTTGGAATCATTCTGTACTTTGAGAACAACAGACTACTGAAGCATACGGTGATAACAAACCCACGGAAGCTGATTGACATCTTCAAGAAAATTATCACTGTAGTGGAACCCCATGACAGCGAAAAGGTGAGTTAATAACGTAAGCTCCCTCATCGGACAAGTCAAGCACCCCCCACCCCCCACTACCTGCCCAGCTCATCGGGCAGTCGAACCAGAGGTCCTATTTTTAAAAACGTTTCATTTGGGAAGGGGGACACCCCTCCCAAATGAGACTTTTTTAAAACCACCACTGGTTAATAAATTAAATTGTCTGTCAGCAACCATGCAGACAAAATGTCTCTACCTGAATCACTTGCCAGATTTTAAAAATTTTTTGCATCATGAATTTTCTTACATCAGCCCCAACCATTGTGGGGCTGTGGTGTTATCAACACTCAATCAATGCCGTAGCCAAGATTTTCAAACATTGCGGGACAATATCAGGGTGGACCCACTTTACACGTAAATTCAAATAATGTGGACCCAGTTTCTTAAAAGTTGAACTATTTTATGTAAAAATATTACAAATCTCGACCCATTTTCTTAAAATTTTACCCATTTTAGGCTAAATAATAGAAATCTGTACCCATTTTTCATGAAGTGGACTCATTTTATGCATGAAATTGCATAATTTGGACCCATTTTTAAAATTTTGACCCATTAGAAAAATTGTGTGGACTGTCCAAACTGTCCCAATAGCTGGCTACTATTGCTCTCAATCTTTAAAATCCATCACTTCCCCCCACCCCCCCACAATCCGCCACCAACATTAGTACTTCCTCCATCTATGAATTCCCTCCCTGGCCTCTCATCAAATGCCTAGATCCACCACTAAAACCGTATGCATCTTCAGAAATCGATTAAATATGATCTCAGATTATCAAAAATGCCTGAGCTCCACCACCTTGATCCCAGCAGCAGGGTTCCCCCAAGCGCAAACTCCACCCGACACCCCTCCCCATCTCCGGCCATATAGAGGTGCCATAATCATAAATTTTCTTACTTCAGGCTCAACCATGGTGGTGATGGGGTGTCACAGACTCTCAAACTGTAAAATTCCTTCCCATGCCCCCTCTATGTCAAATTCATAAATCTGCCACTGACAGTAGGGAATTCATGAAGCCGAACTGAATCTAGTTCTCCGTCAATTTTTAAAAATAAAAAAAAAATATTTTAAAAAATTGGGAAAAAAGAAAATGATATTCAAATTGTATGAGAGTGCAATTTCTGGCCATTTTGAAGGTGTCATGGTCATAAATTCTCCCTCAGCCTCAACCATGTTTGATGTTTTGGGGTTGCCTCCTCCTGTAATTGTTGAGGAAATTAAAATATTATTATTATCAGCACACATCATTCCGATTAAATCTCCTGATGCAAAACACCTCCAATAGCATTGCAGTACCCAGTGCTACTTGGGGATCTGATTCAATACTACAATAGTCACTAGCACAAGCTCCGTGGTCTAGTGAATAAGATGCCAGACTATTTATCTTAAGGTCATGGGTTCAATACCCACCTGAATCACTTGCAAGATTATTTTTTTACTGTACTGTGCGTTCAGTATAGTCCAGTCAAAAATCACCTTTCATGGTATCAACTCCACCCTCAACGAAACTCAAACCGTAGGTCCGTTATATATTGGAAAGATCATCTCTTGATATTGCGTCGTGCAAAGAGTGGGATTTAAGGAAAAAGGTAAGTTTTATAACCAGATTTTAGCCGCTTGTCACCGTTGATTGTTTACCTTGACAAGTGACGTCTCAAGGCTAACATAACAATACGCCATTTGCATCTCTACAAAACTTGTTAGATAAGTGTTACGGTCGCTAATAATTACCAATATCACAATGCATTTTGATACAGTATAAATACGTAAATATTACGATATATTTTAAATCATGCAAATCTCAGAAAAACCGAAAGAAAAACTATAAATACGTGTGAGTTTAATAAACAACCCAACTACTTTGCAAGCCATTAACATTAGGCAATCGACAACACTGACATAATTTTGTATAAGCAATACACTAATTTTTTTCTTTATATAGGTTTGGCTGATTTTAAGTTTTGAATTGAAAATAAAATTAAAAGATCAAGTAGTAGGCTAGGTATATACAAGTGCGATAAAAAGACGGTACTCCAATATTGTACAAACTTTACTTCCTTGGGTACCACCGTCGCTTCGCTAGTTAAAATTTAAAAAAAATATTATCTGACTGAGGGCATAGTTTATTTTATATGGATGGCCACGTTCATTATATTTTTTAACTCGCACATATTTATATCTATTCTTTAGTTTTTACGGAGATTTGTATGATTAAAAATACATCGTCATATTTACGTATTTATACTATATCAAAATTCGTTGTGATACTGGTAATTATTAGCGAACGTATCATTTAGCTAATATGTGTTTTAGAGACGGAAATGGCATATCGTTATTTTAGCCTAGTCATGTCACTTTTCGAGGTAAACAATCGACAGTGAAAAGGGGCTAAAATCTGGTTATAAAACTTGCTTTTTTCCCTTAAATCCCACTTGTTGCACGACGCAACATCAAGATATGATCTTTCCAATATATAAAGTACCTACGGTTTGAGTTTCGTTGAAGTAGGATCTTATACCATGGTTAAGGTGATTTTTGAGTGGACTAGTACGATAATAAGTCAAGTAGGGCAAAATGTCATTTTGATTACATCTGTCAAAAAGCATTGCAGTACCCGCTGACTTGCAGATCTGATTCAACACTAGTCACTGAGCACAAGCTAAGTGGTCTAGTGGTTATGACACCATGCTATTATCTGGAGGTCGTGGGTTCGATTCCAACACGAATCACTGGAGAAATTTTTTTGCAAGTATTTGGGAATGTATTGAGGTAGGCCAAGACATTCTGATTAAATTTCCAGACGCAAAACACCATTGAAACACAATGTGATTAATTACATGTCCAAATGATTTCAGTGGGCTACAATGATTGAGCTCTGGAATAAACTTGATGAAGAAGGAATTCTTGAGGAAAAGTTAGTCAGACATCTTTGGAGGGATGAGCTTGCCAAAGATGAATCTAGTTTTGAAGTCTTCTTGGAGTTAATGAAGCAGTTTGGACTACCCCAAAACCATCCCGCTCAAATGGCTTGAATTCCAGCATATTTTGCAGGAGAATGGTAGGACAGCTGTGCGAATGAGTTATTCTAAGGTATGTAATCATTGCCTAAAATGTTAATAAATATTAGAAAGAATTGTTTAATACTTAACCCTATCTCATTCCATGTCCCTTTCTTAAAGACACTCCATTTAGTATTCATCCAAGAAAAATGCATCCGAAATTCCCCATGCTCTTACTTTTTTTAATGGTTGGCAATAGTGTTCTATTTACACTTCCACATTTTATTTTTAATAATATTATAATTTTGAATTATATGTTAAGGTCTGTGAAGTCGCCACTAGCTGTGGAATTTCCGTGAAGAATCTGATCCACACCCTACATGATCTTGGAATCATTTTGTACTTTGAGAACAACAAACTACTGAAGGACACAGTGATAACAAACCCACGGAAGCTGATTGACATCTTAAAGAAAATCATCACAGTGGTGGAACCTGATGACAGTGATAAGGTGAGTTAAGTAGAAATTCCCTGCCAGATGTCATTCCCTGCCAGACACCACAGAGTGATAACATGTTTAAAATTATCATTATTTTCAGTGGGCTTCAATGATCAAGTTGTGGAATAAACTTGATAATGAAGGTATACTGGAGGAAGAGTTAGTCAGACATCTTTGGAGAGATGAGATTAGCAAAGATGAATCTAGCTTTGAGGTCTTCTTGGAGTTAATGAAGCAGTTTGGACTGCTCTGTGAGAAAATCAAGGTATTGCTTTTTTTCTTTTGTGTTTTTTCTGTTGGCAAATACTTGGAGAGTTCAGATAGTCACTAGCCATTCAGCTACAGTAGTTAATGATAAATTGACCTGCCCCTTAACTAACTTAATATACAGTGCAATCAATGCTAATACAAATCTATTAAAAAATAAATTAATATAGATTTTTTTTAAAGGCAAAGAAATGCAGACATAAATGGTGACTTATTCCATCTTTTCATTGTAAAATGAAATTCAGCAAATTATTTACAAAAAAAAGAGAGTTTAAATTATTTTAAGAATGTTAATCTTACTCTACCTCACATGCCATTTGGATTGCAGAACATTTGATTATTTAAAAAACTGGTAATGTAAGATGTACATTTTTCTGGTATTTTCTATCTTTTTTTTTTAATTCATTTGTTTTTTCTCAAGAATCAGGAAAGCAAATATCGCTCATTTTTTGTACCCTGTCGATTGAAACGTAGCAAAGACAATGTGTCTATTCAACTTGATACAGCTCAGATGGTATCTATCTATATGGCCTCCGAGGATTTCATCCCTGATAGTGTCTTCCATCCTCTAGTTGTCAGCTTGATTGGAATGGTACAAGACATGGGCTACACAGCCATGCTGGAATTATTTAGCAACTATGCGGACATCAGCCTAGGACTTGAACACACTCTCAGCTTAGGACCAGTAGTCATTAATAACAAGCCCTCATTGAAGGTAAGATGATAAGTGATGTCATTTATTTACTATTGGAGTGATAGGTAATGAAATTCAAAATAGAAAATCAAAGTCACAACATAGAGATGAGTTATTTTCATTGTACCTTCTTTTATGTTTTTTTTTAATTGTTGTATTGTATGAATAAAAACATTTTTTTACAGTAACACCTGAGAGATAAGCAAATAAGGGATAATTTGCTCTTGCTTTATTCCTACAGTAGGAGTATTTAGGAGAGTAATGTACAGATACAAGGCACATGGCCAAGGCACTGCCCACAAAAAAAAATAAATATAAATAAATAAAAAGAGGTACTCAGAAACAGCTATTTTCCTATTTAAATTCCATGTACCATGGTCAAGCATATCTAAACAAAAATCTCAAACACTATCCCAACTTCTTTCCCTGCTGAGTGCTTTGCATCTTGCATGGCCCTACACAGACTCAGATTCAGATATTTATTATGTCAAAATGTCAATGCACCATGATAATTGGTTTCCACAGTTAAAAAATACAAATAAGACTTATTATATATCTACTAAATACTTGGACTTTTTGTGGATCTACCCGTGATTTACAATAAAAGTGGCATGCATGATTGAATTATTGATTGATTTTATGTTTGTATGTTAGCTGGAAATATTACGGGTGCCTATCATTCAGGAAGATGGTACCAAGACACCAAGAGGTGAACCCAGTCCTAGAGTCTGTATGCAGGTATTGATAAATGAAATCTTGCAATTGAAATAGCAGCTGTAAAATTACACACATCAATGGTGATGTTCTTTATTAATGATATTACCTAGAGATCATAGACATATTAAGTAGATTTATTATCTATTTGTATTTATACCAAATAAAAAATTAAAAAATAGATTTATCTGGGTAAGGGTGTATGAGAGATATTCTTACTACTGTCCTTGTGTAAATATACTATAGATAAGTACAATCCAAATCCATTAAAATAATTGTATTTGTTATCAATTTTTAATTTGCATGCTTTTTAATGATGTGAACAGCTAATGTATTGTATGTGTTCTTGTTTTAATATTTTAATGGAACTTTATTTAATGAGGATGGCCTTTGAAGCTCACCATTGATCATTGATTGGACTTATAATTTTAAGTAATAATAATAATATTTATTATAAAGTAAAAAATTTTGCTAAATATAAATAACAATAATTCTGGTGGCATAAACAATAGCACTATTGTATCATCATTAAATCAATCAAACCATATATGGTGCAAAACCTGAAACCATATTAAAGCGTTTTTGGTGGTGCATTTCTATTATGGCATTATTTTTTCTCAAAATTTTGTTTGAAAAATTCTAGATCCACCCCTGTGTATTGTCTGTTAAATTGTTGTATTTTATCATTGGGCATATTAAGTCAATTAAATCATAATATCTAACAATTTAAACTGTGAAACCAATGCTTCTCTTATATTACATACAATTTTTTCTTTAAATTTTTTTTGTAATGTTTTCAATTTTAAATTATTTTAAAAATCCACATTCAAGGTGTTAGATTTTCTGAAGAAAGAGATGAAAGTGCTGACATACGGAATGAAGCACACACGTTATAAGTTCCGTGTCCTGTGCTGGACAAGCTTGCGAGAAATGCACTTCCACGATTTGGAGGAGTGCCTGGAAAATGACTGTATTCCATGCGGAAGGGAATCGATAACCACAGGCAAACTTCAAAGGATGTTCAAGAATAAGCAACTAGTGACAGGTAAATAACAAAAACTGGGAAGGAAAACTTGTGAAACCAGATAACATTTTGCTATACCTCATAAAAATGTTTATAGGTAATACAGGTAACAACATTGTGCTGACATCTGGAATGAAGCACACACGTTATAAGTTCCGTGTCCTGTGCTGGACAAGCTTGCGAGAAATGCACTTCCACAATTTGGAGGAGTGCCTGGAAAATGACTGTATTCCATGCGGAAGGGAATCGATAACCACAGGCAAACTTCAAAGGATGTTCAAGAATAAGCAACTAGTGACAGGTAAATAACAAAAACTGGGAAGGAAAACTTGTGAAACCAGATAACATTTTGCTATACCTCATAAAAATGTTTATAGGTAATACAGGTAACAACATTCCATTGATCAATTTCACTCAGTACGTGGTGTAGTAGCTTGGACTATAATTATACAGGTGATGGTAAATAGCCAAACCAGTAGCTTCTTCTGTGTGTGTGGAGGGGGGTTCATTAATGAGAATAATGTTCTAGGTAATCTAATATTATTTTTGGTTTTCAAATATTGTATTTCAAAAGATGGTGGGTGACAAGACAGACGACTGTACCCAACATCATATAAACTTATGTCATATATAATACAAGAGTGCCTTTTTATTCCTTCATGACCCCCCCCCCCCTCTTGCAAATATCTGAACCTGATTTTTGGGAGCATGGCTAATGTGGATGGACAGTACAACACGATTTTTATTTTGGTAAAGCAGTGAATTCTACTTCCCTCGCTGTTGGATGATTGGCACTACATTACTCAGCTTCATGTTGGGAGGTGGTCCGAATCATTGGGACTACATCCCTCAGCTTCATTTTGGGAGGTGGTCCAAATTACTTGAAAATAAACTTGAATTTTATATTAATCTCAGCAATTAATTATTCTATATGAAATATGTAATATATATGTTATTCGATTCTAACTTGCCTATTGTGTTTGATGTCCTTTACTGTCATATTATGTTTTTTTGAATTCCTGTTTTTTTTTTTTATTATTATACAGTAGACAATTTTTTTTTTCAAATTACTCTTTGGAAATCAATGTTTCAGTATTGAAAGCTTTATCCAGAAATGAAGGGATAAAACTGGTCAGAGAGCCAAAGTAAATTTTTAATTTACAACATTCATGCACTGCTTTATGCTCAGTTTTGATTTGATTTATTTGAAATAAAAAACAAACATAACATAAACCAAGAGGCACAGTTTATATGCTTTATATCCAGAAGCATCCCATTTTATTATTAGTCTTACAGACAATCAGCTTGATACCAACAATGGGTTTTCTAGCTAAAAATGGTTCGCTTGATACAGATTTTTTTTTAAATTTTTTTCCGAGGTAACAACAAAATTGTTGTTGGGCTACTGTAAGGGGCCCATGCCCACCTGTGATTTAGAATAAATTCACTATTAAAACTTTATATAAATTGATTTTGTCCTGATCTAAATTTAATGTGATAGACAGCAATCAATTTTAGTCGCTTGATCCTGTATTCATTTTTTTAACAACCTATTTATTTGTAGGTTCTCCAATGCAAGGAGCAGGATCAAGTGATACTGAAACAGTACCACCAGGTTAGATGTTATTTACTATTTTGTGTCTCATGAAATTATCTGTTTTTAATGAGCACTATGTAAATGCTTGGATGTTTTTATTATTATTATTATTGTAATTATTATTATTATTATTATTATTACAGTATTATTTTTATTATTTTTACATTATATTTTTATTATTTTTACATTATATTTTTTTTTATCAAAGTTACCGTATTTTATTGTATAGCCTACTTCAATTTTCACTTCAGATGAACATCTTGGTTATCTGGAAGACAAGCACCTGCTTCGTTTCGCAGTGGGCATGGGAATGGAGTGGAAACAACTGGGTGTCAGACTGGGTCTCAGTTGGAACAGGATCCAACAAATATGGAGTGATAAGAGACAATTGCCAGAGAGCATAATGGATATGCTTACAGAATGGAGGAATCATCAGAATTACGAGACAAATCAAGTGGAGATAATGTGCATGGATTTGAAGGAGCAAGGACTCACAGAACTTGCTAACAATGTTTTTGGCTCGCAAACCTCAACAAAAGTACATGCTAGACGACCGTTACATCAGAGACACCAGCAATATGATGGTAGGTAATTTATTCCTGAAATTGCAGTCCATCAGAGCAGATTGTTTGATGTTCCTTTCTTCTTCTTTTTTAAATAAAAAAGTAAGGATCAATAAAAAAGTAACAATAAATAAAAAAGTAAGGATGAAATACTATGGGAGGTATATTATATATTTTTGTAAGTGTTTTACAAAAGAATGATACAACGATACAAAATCCTCAACATTCCTTCAAATGCTTCCTTCATCATCATCTTTTTGCTGTATTCCACATGGCACATTCTACAAACTCTGCCAGTTGCCTCTGTCATGGCTGGACTAGGGACTGTAAAGTCTGCAATGTTCTTGACAGTTGTGGATCCAGGAATATTTAAAATAGAGGGTCCCAGGGAGAGACTTTCAAAGATGGAGAGTGTAGGCCACCTCAGCCCCACCATGGTTGGAACTGAGGTAAAAGAATTTATAATTATGGCACGTCTAGAACCGGCATGGCACTCTCAAGACCTAAACTTGATTACAATTTGGCCTTTTTTCTCCATTTTTTAAAAAACCTGCTGAGGCCCACCACAATCTTCCATTTGATTCTGCCACTATACTTAAAGCGTGTTTTAATATTTGATGTCCTTCCTCTTTGTTTAGGATACTTAGCAGACATTGATATGCTGTTTATTGCCCAAAGACTTGGCAAGGACTGGAAATCCTTTGGCAGCATCATTGGTCTGAAAAAACATGAAATAGAAAGAATTGAGATGGACTTTTCACCACCCAATGTGGACTCAAGTCTGGAAATGTTGGTTAAATGGAGAGAAAGGCAAAACTTTGAAGTAAATCACCTTGTAAAGATGAGTGACGCATTGAAAAAACTTGGAAAGAAGGCTGTCGCTAAAGAACTTCGGAAGTACTACCAGGAAACTCATCAAAAATGATTCAAGAACATTTGTAGGTACACAATAGTACCAGAACTTTGAAGGACAATTACACACTGATTAGGCCAGGGGGGCTAGTTGCTAAAGAAGGCTGTCGCTAAAGAACTTCGGAAGTACTACCAGGAAACTTACCAAAACTAATGAAAGAACATAAGTACGCATTGGTAGCGAAAATTTCAAAGAACAATTACACACTGATTAGGCCAAGGGCTAGTTTCTCCAATCCCTTCACTTAGAGCAGGGCCCCACCACTGCAATTACGACACTCAATTAAAGTTTAATACCACAGTGTATCATAGTTCAAATAATGACAACAGAAGATTTTATATGGTAAGGAGGAAGTAAATGATAATATAGTGTATAATATACATGATTTAGTATCGTACATTTTGTAAATATAATGGTATTATGCAAATATATATTCTATTCTTCTTTAGCATTTAATCAAGTTGCTTTACATGAATTATATGGTATTTTGTTTTTATATCACAGTAATTTATCATACAATGCGATTACGCATCTTTTGATACTGAAATGCCAATTTTTTTTATAAGATTTATGAAATTAATTTAGAATGTCATATCTTTAAAAGAATTAAGAAAAATACTTTCATTTAATTGAAATGGTTTGATTACATGTTTGAGGGCATTGTTTAGTATACCTGGACATTCAGTGGGATCCATACTGTAAAGTTTTTGAATTGAGTGGATGATACCTCAAAAACCAACTCGCGGAAAGTCGCTTGGAAAATAGATGCACAAAGTTGTAATTACTACATAGTAGTTCTAAGCCTAATTTTTGGCAAATTCAGCAAGGAAATCGGCCCATATATTCTGAAATGCACGGATGGATTTCCAGGCAAAAATTTTATACGGAGAATATATTCCACGCACAGCCTTACTTTACAGTCTGCTGGAGTGGGATAAAGATGGTGGACAGTGCTACATATCTGGATTCCTGCATCACCTCCCCAGGGCACCTCCTAAATCGAAAATGATCCACATTTTTAAGACAGTCGGAAATGGTACGTAGCTTTGGTATAACTAAATTAAACATTATTTTTAGATTTTGTATTATGTAAATTTATACAGTGGTCAAATAAATTCACCCTCAAAATAGAGGGCGTCCACTTAAATTGCACTGTCATTGGAGTTTTGCATTGCCACCAATGTTTTGCACTGTGACTCTCAGTTTTGCACTGTTACTCTCTGTTTTGCACTGCTGACTCTCAGTTTTGCGCTGCTGACTCTCGGTTTTGCGCTGCTGACTCTGTGTTTTGCACTGTGACTCAGTTTTGCACTTTGACTCTGTGTTTTGCACTGTGACTCAGTTTTGCACTGTTACTCAGTGTTTTGCACTGCTGACTCTCAGTTTTGCGCTGCTGACTCTCAGTTTTGCGCTGCTGACTCTGTGTTTTGCACTGTGACTCTGTTTTGCACTGGTGACTCTCAGTTTTGCACTGATGACTCTCAGTTTTGCGCTGCTGACTCTCAGTTTTGCACTCAGGGACGTAGCCAGGATTTTGAAAGGGGGGGAGCCGTTATGCAAATTACGTATGCCCCCGGCAGGGTCAAGGGGCGAATCCCCCTGTGAACTAGCGCACTCTGAATGTTCTTAGGACTGTTTGAGAGGATAAAGTGAAAATTGCAACAGACGCATTATAAATAAGCGAAAAAATAATTATATAATACATCAACAGTGACAGATCCAGGAATTCGAAAGAGGTGAACGAGGGAGGGACTTTCACAGACCGAGGAACCACCCACCTCAGCCCCACCATGGTTGGGGCTGAGGTAAGAAAATTTATGATTAGGGCATCTCTAGATGGCCGGAAATTACACTCTCGCACTTCAATTTGAATATATTTTTCATTTTTTCCTTAAAAAAATGAAGGGGGGTGCCTTGAATCCACCTCTGCTCAAAACATTCTTTATCCAGAATAGTCATAATCACGAAAAAGGGACATGAAAAACCAGATCACATCCTAAAAACAAACAGCAGTCACTAAGACTTACATCAGGAGCCGACTCGATGGAGTTTAATGTCATACCCAGGGAAGGGCACAGATCTGTTTTGGAAGGTGGAGGGGGAGGGCATTTTGTAAGTCAACACCCACCCCAGCCCCACAATGGTTGGATCGGAGGTGAGAAAATTTGAGGAAATAGTACCTCTAGATGGCCAGAAATGACACTTTTAGTAAAATTCATCATCATCACATCACCATTAGTCAAAATGAACGCCAAAAGAAATTCTCATGATCTTTTATCAGGGATTTTTGACAACCATAGAGATCTTATTAATGTGTGTGTGTATACACCATAGAAAAAAAGCTTTAAAACATTGTCTTTGAGTATGTACTTTACATAGGGCTACTTCAAAAACGTGATTTCACAACCACCTCAGCCCCACCATGGCTGGGGCTGAGGTGAGAAAATTTGAGGAAATAGTACCTCTCGAAATG
>NW_022709252.1:1891-3002 GCF_011630105.1 Anneissia japonica | reverse complement strand
ACGCCAACAAATTTCTCATGATCTTTTATCAGGGATCTACTTAATATCCAGGACAACTTAGGCCTAATTATAGCTTACTAAGCTTTAACTATATATACTATATTATGATCAAAAAATCACAACTTTTGTTCGCATTTAGCACAATTTTGTTCTCTTTTTATTGTTATTAATATTAATATCAATTATTTCTCTCGTCATCATCATCATCATTGTTATTATTATTATTATTATTATTATTATTACTATTAGTAGTAGTATTATTAAACAAACATTTAAAGAAACTTGCAAAAGGATAAAAACGAAATTGAACCACAGTATCGCATTTCTATCTTAAAAGACCTGGCCTGAGATTTATGGATTTAAGATTTTTTATTTATGGATTTAAGATTTTTTTAAATCACGCTTAGGCTTATGTGTTCTATTAGGGCTATGTATAACGTGTACTGATGCATATTTACATGTTTAGAAGTATTCATTTTGAGTGATCCCAGGAAAGAATTTGTATTGGCTCAAGAATAAGCTTTAAAATTTTAACACTGTGTACAAAGGGGGGAAGCCGCGGCTCCCACGGCTCCCCCCCCCCCCTGGATACGTCCCTGTTTGCACTGCTGACTCTCAGTTTTGCGCTGCTGCCAATTGTATTTTGTCCTTTTGTATGGAACGCCAAAAGGACAAAATACAATTGGCAGCAGCGCAAAACTGAGTCAGCAGTGCAAAACTGAGAGTCACCAGTGCAAAACTGAGTCACCAGTGCAAAACACAGAGTCACAGTGCCAAGTAGTGCAAAACACAGAGTCACAGTGCAAAGTAGTGCAAAACACAGAGTCACAGTGCAAAACTGAGAGTCACAGTGCAAAACACAGAGTCAGCAGCGCAAAACTGAGAGTCAGCATTGCAAAACACAGTCACAGTGCAAAACTGAGAGTCACAGTGCAAAACATTGGTGGCAATGCAAAACTCCAATGGCAGTGCAACTCAAGTGGACGCCCTCTATTTTGAATTAAAGTTTCACAGCTTTGGACGATGTCAACAAATAAAATAGATGAAATAGATGAAATGTCACTCCTTAGTGACCATTGACAATTTTGAAAGAGGGGGGGGGGGGGGCGTG
>NW_022709252.1:275-1694 GCF_011630105.1 Anneissia japonica | reverse complement strand
GGCTAGTAGTAGGTACATGTGCCCGGGTTTGTCAAAAAAACAAGGCATAAGTCTAGATATATACCTAAATGCCTCGACTTCGTCGGCTTCTCAAGAAACATTGTTTTCCTAAATAAATCTCACTTAACTGTCTAAATTTTCTGCTTTTTGTCATTTCTATTGTCTTTGTTGATCCCAATTGGTTATCATTTTTTTAAAATTTATTTTGATTGCGCCTTGTAGGCCTATATATCTCTTGGCAAAAGGCGCGGTACAAGTTCCTGTATTATTAACTAGGCCAGGCCTAGCCTAGGCTTTAGGGCCTACCAGACATAGGATAGGCCTGGAATCCGCCGCTGAAATTTTACGTTGTCTTATAAACGCTGATACACTGATACGCTGATACACTGGGACGTTGATACGCTGAGACAAAGATGACGTCATTGAAATTCACCGCAAAGTCATATGCACTGAGTGGAATCGAAAGTGCAGGGTTCTCAAGTACTACTGAACGTCCGTAGTTACTACGGAAATTCGGCCCAATTACGGACCTCCTACCTCAACGAAACTCATACCATAGGTCCTTTATATATTGGAAAGATCATATCTTGATGTTGCGTCGAACAACAAGTGGGATTTAAGGAAAAAAAGCAACTTTTAAAACCAGATTTTAGCCGCTTGTAACCATCGATTGTTTACCTCGAGAAGTGATGTCACAAGGCCATGATACGCCATTTTCGTCTCTACAAAACTTATTAGCAAATGATACGTTCACTAATAATTACCAATACGATCGCATGATGACGTCATCTGCCAAACACCGTTCGTAAAATAGAAGGTTCGTAATTGAGAAGTTCGTAGTTGGGAAGGTCGACTGCAGTCGACCTTCTCAATTACGTACCCTTTGGTCTAGATGGTGTGGCCTTCCATATTAAATAAACTACGCCCTCAATTGGACTAACTTTTTTTAAATTATTTTTTAACAACATAACGTATCACCGGGATCTACTCTGTTGCTTGAGATTTTAAAGGAAATAAACCACTGTCAATCTTCAGAAATTCAAAGAGAAGATCGGGTTGACAAAACAGTGGCTAGAGGACAGGGGCTGTCGAAGGCCCCTGAACGTTTTGGCTTAAACATAAATTTCAATGGCAGCCATTCAATGCAAAGAATGTAAACAAAAAATTACAACAGGGGAACCATGATGTTCTGTACAATGTTTTATCAGCTGTGTTGATTAAAAATAGATGTGATTGCTGTTTGTGCTATAAAACAAGACGGCACTTAGATAAAATTATTTGGTACTGGTGGTGTCATAATTTGTCATTTTCTTTCCATTAAATTCTATTTAGTATGAAATAGACCGAATTTAAAGTGAATAACACGACATGAATGTTATATAGGCTAGTGGGTATAATATCAAAACAAACCGCTATGTG
>NW_022709252.1:0-236 GCF_011630105.1 Anneissia japonica | reverse complement strand
GTTTTTAAACTCCTCAAATGTATTTATTTTGTACATGTTATTGTAAAATAACTCATCGAATAGTCTTTCTTAAAACTTTAACAGTTTTGCATAGCCTCGTCGCGTGAACACGGGCCTACCTAGGCCTAGCTTGGAGCGCATCACAGACAACAACCTTCAGACTAATTTTGTCATCGTAGAGAGGGCGGACGTTCCATCGAATTTAATGCAAACTACGCGAAGCGCTCATTCTTCTG
>NW_022709251.1:0-647 GCF_011630105.1 Anneissia japonica | reverse complement strand
GGGGGGGGGGGGGGGGGGGGGGGGGGGTGAAAACAAGAAAGAATTGATCGCCCAAACGCATCAGGTTATATTCGGGAGAAAACAAAAATTTCCTCTAATATGGTGTTATCTTGATCGGACCCAATTTCGCCCCCTCCCCTCCCCTTTTTCGGCCCTGGCTCCTCCCCTTTCGGACATCTCTGGATTCGCCCCTGAATTGGCCTACAGCCAGCAACTAAAGAACATGGGCTCTTTAATATATGATTGGGCTGGGCATGTATTTTATGGTGATAGATTAATTAAAAGAAAAACAGTGAAAGTTTAACATCGTTCTGTGTATATCATTTGAATTCCTTAAATTTCAAACGAATGACTGCTGATTTTCGTGTAATTTTTGTAGTATTTCAAATGAATATGTACCCACTGTTGTCTTCTAATCGGATGAAAATCTGGCCGAATTTTGGCCGATATCGAAAAAAAAGTTTGGCCGAATTTGGCCCTGAGATGGCGTGTGTTTGGCCGTGAAGCCTGTCGACTATCTGGCAACCCTGGGCCAGGGTTGATTTCAACATCACCAAAAACGGATAGGTCTAGTTCCGGCCTAACGAAGGACTCGGTGAATAAATAGTTAGAGTAATATCGGACACAACTACCAGAGTACTTACGAT
>NW_022709250.1:0-675 GCF_011630105.1 Anneissia japonica | reverse complement strand
TAGATATATGTATATGTAGATATACATAATAGACCAACGGTTATCTATATATTAATTCTAATCGCCCCGGTGTAAGTTCATCTATCTCCTCTGAAACCGCCGGCAGGAATGTTATCAATTGGTTTAAATCGTATCTAAGTAATCGTAAGCAGAATGTTATCATTGGTAACTCACTTTCTAAGCAACTGTCAGCAATTAACACTGGTGTCCCGCAGGGTTCCGCCTTAGGACCATTATTATTTTCTATGTTCATGCGCCCATTAGGCGAACTGATTAAACAACACGGTGTAAATTATCATTTTTATGCTGACGACACTCAAATTGATATGTCTATCTCAAACAAAGATCATGATCTGGCTAAAGGTGTTCTTGAAAATTGTTTATCTGATATTAGGCATTGGATGACTTGTAACTACTTGCACTTAAATTCTTCGAAGACCGAGTTTCTAATGTTGTCATCTCAACAATTTCATAACAATTTAAGTTCAATTAATGAAATTAAGATGGGTGACACTTTAACTGAGATATTGTCTTGTGCTCGAAACCTTGGGGTTGTGATTGATTCAAAGCTTTCTATGACCAATCATATTTCCAATATTTGCAGGTCGTCCTACTCTTATCTTAAAAGTATTAGCCGTATACGGAAATCGCTTTCTCAGTCTGATACTGAAAAAC
>NW_022709249.1:0-814 GCF_011630105.1 Anneissia japonica | reverse complement strand
CTATAGGACATTATATTTAGGCGCATATATAATAAAATAACAAATAATATTTATAATAATATAATTTTGTAAATAATAATGTACAATTTAAATGCAACAGAAGAGAAAAATCTGATCAGAATGAAAAGGAAACCTTGCCTCCACCAGGACTCGAACTCAGCACCTTTTTCTTAACGTGCGAAGGTCTTACCAACTCAACCACAGAGACCTGTGGTCGAGATACATATTTATATATTACAACATTATTATTATTCTTTTAACTAGTACTGTATTTATATACTACTAAACAGCAAAGTATTTTAATTTATATATAACATAGTCTGCATACTTATATACTAGGTATTTCATAGAATATTGCCACTGTTCTGATTATTTAATAACAATCCGAGAAGATGTATTATTAAGATGTCATACAATATTTATCTTAAATGACTTTTTATGACCATAATTATCTGACCATGTCACCACTTTTTTTTTGTCTTTTGTGGTGGTAACCCACAATTTTTTCATCATTTTTAATTTAAATAAACACATACTGTACCACGGTATACGATAAGAAATCCTGTCAAAAAATTAAATTAATTAAATTATGAGATTGTGAATATATTAAATACAAAATATTATTTAAATTTCATGAAAGTAATATCATCATAGTGTGAGCAAAACATTATTGCATATTCAATTATTATTATTATTATTATTATTATTATTATTATTATTATTATTATTATTATTATTATATATATATACACTGATATACACATGCATATATACACATACATACTGTATATACATATACACCTACACACCCCAA
>NW_022709248.1:0-626 GCF_011630105.1 Anneissia japonica | reverse complement strand
TTATATATAAGTGTACATTATATATAAGTATATAAGAATAAAAGTGTATATATATAAGTATATATATAGGCCTATATAAGTATATATGTAAGTATGTGTATATATATAAATATATATACGTATATATAAGTATGTATATGTATATATATATAGGTATGTATATATATAATATATAAGTATGTATATATTATAATGCATATATGTATGTATATATATATAGGCCTATATAAGTATATATGTAAGTATGTGTATATATATATAAGTATGTATATATGTATATATATATATATGTATATATATATAAGTATGTATATGTGTGTATATATATGTGTATATATGTAGATATATAAGTATGTATATATATAAGTATGTATATATATATATAAGTATGTATATTATGTATATATATACGTATATATGTCTATATATTATGTATATATGTGAGTATATATATATATAAGTATGTATATATGTATATGTGTGTATATATACATAAGTATGTATATATGTTATAATGCATATATGATATGTATGTATATATATATATAATATATATATATATATATACACATACATATATACATTATAACATACAGTATATACATACTTATATATATACATATATA
>NW_022709247.1:0-696 GCF_011630105.1 Anneissia japonica | reverse complement strand
TAATCACCCCTTATATATGAATTACCTTTAATTTATATGTTTATATTTTCTATTTTATTATATGTTGTATAGCATGTATTGGTATTCTATTTAAATTAACGTTTGATTTATTTCTACCTCTACCAGAACCGAAAATAGTAACGCACAGGAATGCAAGATTAAAATCTCACCTGATCAGTTTATTTCCACTCTCCTATTTACGCAGCTGTGGGCTTGCTGCTGCTTGGTTGCTTAAAGTTATTAGGTCCGCATTTTAGCGATCGATTTAAAATCTTCCATTTTTGTTTTCGTCTAATGGTTTCTTGACGTCTCTTTCAAGTTTGTTTTTGTCTTAATTTTATTTTTGCATATAATTATTGAATTTAGCGGGTGTTTTTTTTTTGTTTCTAAGAGCTATTTTTTTGACACTTTAAATAATTGCACAACACAGACAACGTAATTAGACCACCACTGTGTAGGCGCAGCATTTATTAGTTAAATCAATATAACTTAATCGAACTTTTTTTTGTTCTTTCAGATACGTGTAGAACCATCATCAACCTGTCCGATGCTGTAGTGTATCCAGCCTCGTTAATTAGAATACGTCTTGCAGCATTCCCATATTTCCACTAGAAAAATTTCGGTGGAATTAAAATCTATAGAGGTAAAATGAATTTTTTTCTCTCTCTTTGTTTTATAGATATTATTATTGAATTT
>NW_022709246.1:0-999 GCF_011630105.1 Anneissia japonica | reverse complement strand
ACACTTTGAATCTTCCTGGTCGCTGTAATCACCTACACCATTATGTCAATGGACAATCGAATTAAATATATCAAAACAATGAGACGCATCTTCATTGTTGGTACATGCATCGTAGATTATCAAGCAGACAAACAGAAAGACTCCTCCCCCCCCCCTCGACTCTCACCTGACCCCTTACAACATACTAACATAAACGCATAGGCAAGCAGTATTACACTCCGCCTACAGTATTAATTCATTATTATCATTAGGCCTATTATTAGTAATATCATATTATTATTATTATTATTATTATTATTATTATTGCTATTAGGCCTATTATTTATTATTATTATATCAATTATTGGTATTTGTGAAGCGCTTAGAGGCTTTGTTAAGGCATAAATCGCTATATAAGAACGACATATTATTATTATTATTGTAAAAACACCCGAAATATTGAAAGAAAAACTTGAATTTACAATTAATATAGAAAAATAAAGATATTAAGGAATAAATATGCCTAAACTAAATCACCGGCATCAATTAATATTACAAAAATAAAATCAAATTAATCCTTATTACTCGACCTATTATAATTACTATTATGTTTATTATGCCTATTATAGTTTGTTATAATAATTATTACGGTACATTGTTTTGTAAAATTTCTATTTCGTTTTTTTCTTTTCGTACCAGTTTTCACACTGATTCACTGATCTTTGAGATGATGTAATTCATATTCATAGCATTATTTGTCCGCGCTGTTTATATAGGCCTATTGTCATTTAAACTTTCTAGTGCTAACTTTACATTAATGATATATGCAATTATGGCAGTTAATGGGCTCGGTAATGTTAAGTTTAATCATTAGTCCACTTCAGGGCTACTTGGCCTAATTGGCACACCGGGGGGAAACAGACCGCGGTAGCTGGAAGTCGACCAAACTTAATCTGAAGACAGGAATTTGGCATATTTATATTCATATAATGTGATATAGGCCTATATATATTCATGTAT
>NW_022709245.1:0-527 GCF_011630105.1 Anneissia japonica | reverse complement strand
AAATAATTATAAATAGAAAATACAGAAGCATAAAATAAATCAAACTTTAAAATGGTGTGTTTTGACTTCCCCCAGGAAATGGTAGTAAAGCAGCTATTGTGGAAAAACTGTAAATGCTAGATATGGTTGAATATTGGTTACTGTAGATACACGCTAAACCAAGATGATGGCAGATCTTCTTTGTGGTTGGTGTCTACCTGAGAATCTACAGGAGCTGTACAAGTAGATGAAGTGGTGGTACCACAGAAGAACTCCAGAGGGCACTTCTCAAGTATAGGTGGATGAGGCATGGTGCCAGAGGGGAAAGCCTTGGGCATTAGATAAACAACCATAAGACTTGATATAAACATTAAATGTGATGTTGAGACACACATTGTTAAAGTTTAGTAGACAGAATGAATGTAAGCAATACACAGATGTTTTGGAACAAAAGATGAAGTGCTAACCAACTTCAGCCAGTCAAATGAAGTCCTTTATATCCACATGACAACCGTAAACCCAAATAAATGTTTTGATGCGTCTTGATC
>NW_022709244.1:0-1626 GCF_011630105.1 Anneissia japonica | reverse complement strand
AATGTTCAGAACTTTGTATATACTTTACCATTATTCTAATTTGTAAGGCTGTTTTATATTTATCGCATACAGCAATATTCTTATTCTTTAAATTTATCTTAATAGAGTCTTGTAAGTTGCTAAAATATTTAACCTTTAACATTGTTTAAACTCGCAACTGAACTTTGTGTGCTTTTGCATTAGCAAATAAGTTCATAACATGATCAAATTTAGCAATGTTGTCTGCTTCATCACCCTCAATACTAAGTAGTGCCTAAGCAGATAGTTTCGCTTTTCCCATCGTGGCTCTGAGATATGGCAGGATGAGCACGTAGTCATTACAGAATAGGATAAACAAAAATCAAGAGAAAACGGTCGAAATGGACTGAAAAAAGAGAAATCACAATCTATAAATTTACCAATAAAAACAACTACATTCATATTCTTATTATTAACTGGAAAATATTTATGCCCGACGACATACATCAATTTCGTAGTATTTTTCTAAAAAGTGCTTATTTTTTTTACTCTTATTCTCCCATTTCAGCGCCCCCTCAAACCTGGCGCCCGGGGCACGTACCTCCCCCCCCTTTGACCCCGCTAGCTACGCCACTGCAACACTACAAGGTCTTACTATAAGGTTTTACTAATAATCAGAATTAGAATTTTGAAACTCCAGTGGCTTTACTGCGTTGTTTGATAGTCCTAAATCGACGTATGTTGCGAGATTTTCTTTTGTTGCGCGTGTGCATGCTAACTACAATACAAGCTCATGGTCATACAAGTTTTACTAATATTGGGATCCTGTTGTGCACGTGCATGATACTACAGGGTCAAAGTTACATACAAGTGCTACAAGTATGGTGTTTATAATATTAAAAGTCGGTGGTATCATGCATGAGCGCATGAAAAAAGAAAATCTCACAACATACGCTGATTTCAGACTACATACAACGAACCGAGTTTTATAAAGTATAATCCTAATTATTGAACTTTATTATTAAAACTAAATTAGTAAACCTTATATGACCTTGAGCTTATAAAATCATGATTTTATTTGATTTTAGTTTATTCGGCTTTATATACAACAAAACACACAATTAAAAATACATGAAAATCATTTTAAAAAGCGAACAATATCAAATTACAATAAAATCCGGTAATTGAATATTAAAACAATTACAATAAAATCCAGTCATAATTAAAATTTGCTATCCTTCAACATTGCAAAAAAACATTTTGATATCGGACTCACCATCATGCACTCGATTTGCTAACACTTGTTTTTATTACAGTTGTAGTAAGAAGTTGTGCAGATCTTTATTAAAATCAGAATAAGTCGTATTAAGCCTATGTCTAATAATATTATAGTATTGAGTAGTTCAGTGTGATCGGCATCATATGCCATAGTATTTAATTTTGCTTTTTGGAAATGTTTAGTTTTCCGAAGTAAAGTGTTAAATGAGTGAATGAATAAATAAATAAATAATGAAAATCACCCGTTTGTTCATTAGCTTACTAATTAATATCCTCTCCTAATTAACATTCAACAACATAAATTGAATGAGGGGCAACAACAACCCTAAAAGCGTTTTTTCATAATTGTGAAATTGTATAACCACGTTTGTTCACAAAAAGGGTAGGCCG
>NW_022709243.1:0-1130 GCF_011630105.1 Anneissia japonica | reverse complement strand
TACAGTGACCGCCAATAAATACTCAAAATATACGATGAATATCAGAATTTAGTGCAGTAGGCTAAACTAGGGTGGCATTATTTTTTCCCCATTTATTTTCATTCATTCTCTGTAGGTCATTTTAAAAACAGACATTGGGCCTGGGTGTAGAGGAATGGCGTTTTCGGATACGGTAGCCATTTTTTGGCCTAAATTATTGTTGTTCAGCTTCCAAAATGAAAAAAAAAACAAAAAAAAAAACAACACTAAAATAAATGTATTGTGTTTAGATCAGATTATCATACAAGCATATACAAGCGACTGCACACACACACAGTAGATCTTGATCACTAATTAGGTCTATGTCCATGTAATAAACTGTTTACGCTAATTAACTTTAATTTATATGTTCTACTGAATGATACCGCGTTCACATGTCTTGTGTCGCTCGCAAGCGAACGATCAGCTCGCGAGCCGGGCCTTCATGTGAACAACCGCTCAAGAGCGGTTTTTGTCGTGGGTGTCCCACGACAAGCCGCTCGCGAGCGGCTCTCGATGCAGCTCGCTCTTGATCCATGTGAACAGCCGCTTGCGAGCGGGTCGCCAGCGAGCTGTGACCTCTTGTGTGAAAGCCAATCAGATACAAGCATCTCCTCGGGGTCAAAGTAATGGAGAAAAGTGTGACTCCACGTTTCCTGGTTACCGGTTTCGCTGGGCTAAACAAACCTTGATCGTCCATTTTTTTTTTTGTTTTTTTTTTTTGTTGTGCACTGCAAAAAAAGTTTTGTAGTACAGTATTTGATATCGCTATTTCCGTAACTTACATTGTATAATCCAGTTTTATTTTGGGAAGACACTAATACTAAATAATCTATTTACCATATATCGTAAGTGCATCTTCATTTTCAAATCATAAGTTACAAAAATTATCATTTTAATATCTTCCGGAGCGTAGGTTTAGGGGACATTGGTACACCGCCGATACGTACGTCATATCACTTAATTGTGTGTAGAAAAAATGTACGAGTCGATATCCACGAGTAATATTACTTTTAAGTTAGTTGTTATGTAGTTAAGTAACTTTCGAGTCTACATAAATGATAAATACCACGCCATTCGTAACTCTACTTCAGCCAACGTCAAGAGAGGCC
>NW_022709242.1:0-1441 GCF_011630105.1 Anneissia japonica | reverse complement strand
GGTTACTAATGATGTTCGGGCTCTTGGAGATATCCATAACAATGGAGAAGATAAAGAAGTGGTCAAATATCAAAGTTAAAGGAGCATTGCATTATAATTGAAAACCTATGGTATCAAAGGTGGCCTTAAAACTACCAAAAAACTGTGAAGAAAGAAAACAGTACAAAAGTGTATACTGTATCTACATATTTTGCTTTGCAAGATCCAATCGTGTTTTTTCGATTATTAGCCGTTGTTTTTCGATGTTTATCCTTTCTCTTTCGATTTCGAGCCGCTGAATTTCGACATTCAGGATCTTTCTAGTAACAAATAGTAAATCTTCATTCTTTTTTAACTCTTTGTTCTTTGGGTGGGCCGGTACCTGCAAGTTGATCATTTCAAATGGCACCTCCCATAATTTTTCACAAGAACTTCCTGTAAAAGATAAAAGTGATGCAAAATTAAGAATAAACAATCTATCAGAGCCGAGAAGAATGGTTTGGAGGGAGGTACCCCTTTTCCACATTAAGGCACATAGAAAAAAATCATTAGATTAGGCCATGTAAAATAAAACAATTGGTTAGCATCCTTATGTTATCAATTTTCATGGTAGGGAGGGAGGTTTTTTTTTTTTCATCGAACATGAAAAGAAGAGTTTCGCAAGCAAAAACAGCAAAAAAAAAAAAGAAATAAAAAAGAATAAAACAACAGAGTCCAAAATTGCATACAAGCATCTATAGCAAGCAGAAACTTTACCTATGAATAACCACGTCATAATGCAATTATCATGCACAATTTACTCCTCAACACAACAGGCATCATGAATACCATGTGGCTACAGAATAGGCCTATAGAACAACAGTAGAGCATAGAACTGCAAGTGGAATGGCTAGTGTGCGGACGGGTGGTAAACAAACCTATATTAAATTGAGTTTGTGAGTGTATTGTAAAAAAAAAAAGAAAAAAAAAAATCAGGTCGGTGGCCTTTTTGATGGTTGGGAGGGGATGCTAACCAATTATTTTATTTTACATGGCCTTATCACTCTTTTTTTTTATAATTAGATGAGGGAGGGAATTTTTTTTTCAATCGGAACAATAGATTATTTTGCTTTTGTTTTTATTGATGAGGGAGGGAGGCTTGTGATAGTAAATATTGTATATATAAGGCTTTAATTTTATAGTTTTTTTTTTTAAAGAAAATGTATTTGAAGTCATATAATTGCATTGTTATTTTTATGCTGTTAAAATAACTGATGCGGTAAAAACAATTTTTTTTTAAATTCACGCATAAATATTTCCCGAATTATTGACGCCCAGTATAGTAGTACTAGTAGAGTAGGGCCCTAGGCCTAGATATAGCCCTAGACCTACACGCACAATTAGCTATTAAAATAAGGACATGCGCATGCGCAAAAACTTTTTCATCTGATGACGTAAGGAGCAGCGCACACTACATTCCTTC
>NW_022709241.1:0-680 GCF_011630105.1 Anneissia japonica | reverse complement strand
CACCATGCTCTTCTGCATAGAGGTGAAGCAACACACAATATGACAAATCTTTCGACCATTGTACGCGGCAAGGTGTGCCTCAGGCTACTGCCAGTAAGTGTTGCTGGTAATGGAAGGAAGGTTATGACCTGGGCGTTACTCGATGATGGCAGTGACGTTACATTGTGTGACCATCGGCTAGCACAAAGATTAGGTATAACAGGCAGACAGAAGGAATTTCATATGTCTACAGTGGGCCAGGAAAATGTAAAGGTCAAAGGAATTGAACTAGAAGGTCTAACAGTTACTGGACTACATCAAACGGAACCAGTTATTCTTGACTCAGTATGGACTGTGGAGAACTTACCAATCACAGAATGTAGTATGCCGAAAGAGGAAGACACAAGAAAATGGAAACATCTTGATGGAATTAAATTCCCTTGCATAAAGGAAAAAGAGGTGATGCTACTGATAGGAAGTGATGTGCCAGAGGCATTCTGGGTAATAGAAGAGAGGCGTGGTGGTAAGAAAGAGCCGTATGCAACAAAGTCACCATTGGGGTGGACGTTAATTGGACCAACCAAT
Organism: Anneissia japonica; assembly: GCF_011630105.1. NCBI lineage: Eukaryota > Metazoa > Echinodermata > Crinoidea > Comatulida > Comatulidae > Anneissia > Anneissia japonica. The sequence continues at coordinate 116 of NW_022709241.1, read as the reverse complement.
TCAAAGCAAGGTAGACCCAATTTCAAGGTGAATTTTGCTCGACGTGGTCATGGTGATGATCAACTTATGGAACAATTGGAGAGATTCTGGAAGACAGATAGCAGTGGATCTGTTTT
>NW_022709240.1:0-554 GCF_011630105.1 Anneissia japonica | reverse complement strand
ACCAATGGGATAAACCCATTTTGTTAATAATAATGTACAATTTAAATGCAACAGAAGAGGAAAATGTGATCCGAATGAAAAGGAAACCTTGCCTCCACCAGGACTCGAACTCAGCACCTTTTTCTTAACGTGCGAAGGTCTTACCAACTCAACCACAGAGACCTGTGGTCGAGATACATATTTATATATTACAACATTATTATTATTCTATCTTTTAACTAGTATTGTATTTATATACTACTACACAGCAAAGTATTTTAATTTATATATAGCATAGTCTGTATATACTTATATACATACTGTATATAAGATACCGTATTTCACTAGTAGAATCTTGCCACTGTTCTGATTATTTAATAACAATCTGAGAAGATGTATTATTAAGATGTCATACAATATTGATCTTAAATGACCTATTTATGACCATAATTATCTGGCCACGTCACCACTTTTTTTTTAAACTTTTGTGGGGGTAACCCACAATTTTTCCATCATTTTTAATTTAAATAAACACATATTGTACCAGGGTATACAATAAGAAATCCTGTCAAAAA
>NW_022709239.1:0-1018 GCF_011630105.1 Anneissia japonica | reverse complement strand
ACTCGCGATCCCTATGTAGGCCTATTTCTGAACACTTCCCTAACTTACCATTAGCTTCAGCTTTACACACAACATAATTTGCAGCAGCAAGTGAAACAATTGTACATTTCCAAAACTTATCTTTGATGATGTCACACATTAAAAGGGAAAATGTGTGACAAAGATACGTTTTATGATTACGAAAAAGTTTCACAGGTGTTGACAAAGATGTTACCTCTGTCTTCCAGTCTATAAGTAGTGTAGCCTAATTTTTAATAAGCGTTCAATAATCTTCAAAACGAACAAAGTACACAAAGCCGTTAACAAACAACATTTATATAAAGTTCATTCATTATTAATTCAATGAAAGCATCGCTTTTCAACAAAAGTAATTTTACTGAGTAAAAATCAATCAATAGCATCAGCTAGATGATTGCTTAATCACATAAAAACGAAGGCCTGTTGGGTTTTTTTACTTTTTTCTAAATCGTTGTTCTACAACTACCTGACGTTAGATGAGAATTCAATTTCTTTTAATTCGATTTTTGTATATATAACATATTATGAACACTTAATTCCTTTCTAACTTATCGTTACCATTTCAGCTTTGCACACAGCATATGCAGCAGCAAATAAAACAATAGTACATTTCCTAAGCATTTCTTTGATGATGTCACACAATCACTTAATCCTTTATTCCTCGTTAGTCCCCTCCTCATGTCAATACTCATACGCCACTAACAGTGAGCTCAACTAAACTCAGGAAAACCAGACTCGTGTTAACAATGCCAGAGTAAGTGGTTGTGTTCTATTAACAGAAATACAATTTCTAAGTAACAAAAGCGGCCGGAAAAATTATTTATTTTTTTAGCAGTCGCGCTGGGTGGATTAAAATCTTTGGCAAACCGGAGCAAATTTTAATAAAAGGGTATTCATTATTAATTGCAATAAAACATTGCATTTTAAAGAACTTTTTAGGTAAAAACATCAACGCAACTAAGACCATCAAAATTGCATTAAAATGAAATTATTATCTTTG
>NW_022709238.1:0-903 GCF_011630105.1 Anneissia japonica | reverse complement strand
AACCATTCTCTATCACGGTCTCTAATTAGGTGGTAGTGCTGGTGGTACTGGCTCAACGTTTTCCGGCAAAGAAGGATGTCTCGGACCCACATTTTATGTTTTCTTTTCCCTTTAGTTTGCTGTTTCTTGCGCATCAAATCCATCAACAGAACGGCTTTCAGCTTTCTGAGAAACGGCGCCATGATGAATCAGCATAAACAATTTTCAACTTTAACGATTCAGCGTTTTACATGGTCAGCTTTGGCGGACCGACACGATTTTTAATAAAATCGTTACTCATTCAACTTCAACGATCATCGTTAAAAAATTAACGATAGACGTTGTAAACGTCGATTAACGTCGCTTAACGTCGACAGGAAAAGAGGCTTAAGGATTCAACATAAAATGCATATATACACTGTGTACGATCCGTACGGTTGTACGATATTGCATTTTAAGCTTGTTTGCTATAATGGTATACGATAAATTACTGCACCGATGATCCACTTAATAATTTCAGATAACATAAAAACAATTTACCTCCAAATAAGAAAACAGACGACATATTGAGATTTAAAGTTTCGATCTATTTGTCATTTTTAAGAATTTGAATTTTCAGTGCTCTCGAAAATAATCATATAGATCGAAACGTTGGACCTCAATATGTCTTCAGTTTCATTTAGTCCAGTCCACCGCGTGTTTTGGCCGTCGAATTGTTTAACCATAACAACTCCCTGGTTTAATGTATTCTTTTGTTACACTCAAGTCTAATTCGTGTTTTTTTTTTTATCCTTAACTATAAATCTTAAATATTATTTTTAATAGGTTTAGTGAAGTACATGTTAACAAACATGTTAACTAAAAATATTTTTTTTCACAAGTATATCAATCGACTTTAGTGTTGTTTGAAACATTTCATTATTT
>NW_022709237.1:0-1602 GCF_011630105.1 Anneissia japonica | reverse complement strand
GTCTTGCACAGTGTACTAATGGCATGCAGTGTTATAGGTGTACACTTCAGATTTCTTTTTAAGTGAATTTTTCCATAGCGTGGAATGTAGGTCAAAATTAAATTCTTCCGCTCCTTTCCACATTCGATATCAATTTGATGATTTAATATCATTCTCACATGTTGAAACTAATTAAGATACAGGTCATAGTTTATATACTTTATGGATCCACTTGCAAGTTTCAATATTCTGTAACTTCTCTTGCTGACACCGCCACAAATTACTATCCAAATACCGTAAAACCTTGAATTGAAGCCCACTGGGCTTAATCTTGTGATGAAGCCCATCTCGAATTGAAGCCCTCTCTTCAGTTTGCAAAATTAGCCTCAAAAAGAAGCCCATCTTGAAAAGAAGCCTATAGCATAGGCTTCTTTTCGAAACAGTATATACACTGTACATGAATTTTTTTTTTTAAACAAAAAAAAATAAAAGCTAACCTGGTTTTTACTGTGGTTTAGGTGCTTTAATGTCAGTTAAATACACCCCATGATACAGATTGATGTTACAGTGGTGGCCATATTTATTGTTTAATAGAACAAATTCGCAAAATTTACAGTACTCATTTTGAAAAGATGCCCCTGTCTTTACTTTGCAAAAGTAGCCCAGAAAAGAAGCCCATCTCGAAATGAAGCCCATCTCGAAAGGAAGCCCATCTAAAGTTAAAAAAATAAAGATGAAGTCCAGGGCTTCAATTTTGAGGTTTTAAGGTAGGTAATAGAAAGGATATTAAATAAAGCTTTGCTAAATTATGAAAGGTAATAATTGTTTTGTACAGCAATTGTCTAGCGATCAATTTTATGGATCTACAATTGTAGTCAACATCTGTAACTCATCATAAACTAATTTCTTTTGTATGTTTCATTGGAAGTTTTGAACTAAATTTTGAAGAAGCCACTTCCAACTGATCTGGTTAAATGAACTTAACTTTTTTTTTTTAAATAAGACCAAATTTTATAATACCCTCTATAATACGGTACAGTAGGTGTACCTACCTGTCATTTGGGGCCATTTTTACCAGAACTTTTTTATAGTGCCACTTTTTTCAGAAGCCTTTTTTCAGTGGACATTTTTTTTTGGTCTACTTATACCTACATTCCAGTACAGTGTATACTGCCGTAAAATAATAATTTCTATGTTTGAAAAGTATATAACATAAAACGGAATAAGAACATTTTGAGCCTGAAATTGGCCAAAAAATAAGAACACTGAGCCTGGGCAAAATTTTACTGGTTCTTATAAAAAAAAATTAAAAAAAATAGGTGTATCTTACTACCAGTACTGTAAATTTATTTTGCAGTGGACAACCATCGCCACCGATTTCTGTAAGAGAATATTACTAATTGGCAGGAGATGTATTTTTCAGGAGATTCTTGCTTGGTTGCGGGAGTGTCGGAGGCCGTCCCACAATCTCAGATACTCCTGTGACTTACGGGCTTCTATGGACCCCTGTAGCAAATACCTATATTGTATAATTATATTGTTTAGGTTATAATGTTTTCACTACATATGGTAGTATTTCTAAATATCATTCTTTAATTAAAATACCTAGTGTAAATAATCTAA
>NW_022709236.1:215-854 GCF_011630105.1 Anneissia japonica | reverse complement strand
GCCTCGCAGGCCATCAGGTTCTGCGTCGTGGTCGTTCTCCAGAGTTTCCTGCTTTCGCGGAAGGGGGTCAGGTTGTTGCGATCCGGCGACAAACGAAGCGAGAAGGACGAAGCCAACGACGACCACGACGACGACGATTCGAGCGACAAGGATCAGGACGTCATTTTTCAAAGAGGACGTAACGTGTGACGTGATGTTATTTTACCTTTATTTTTATTTTTATTTTTTGATTGTTTTTCTTCAGTCGGATGCTCCTTATACCAAAAGGATCAAGTTCGACGACGAAGACGGCGACGACGCAAGCACCTCCCGAACTGTTGGCGTCGGCGACGAACGAAGAGAAGCTGAGACCGCAGACTGTAAGGGAAACCTAACGGAATCCTTTCCCGAGGACTCTCAACTTCCCGTCGACGACGAACGAACAGCCAAAGAAGGAAACCTCGCCGACTACTTTCCGGAGGATTCTCAGCTTCCAGTCGAATCGTCGGACGAACAGGATATTTCCGACCAAGACACGGTCGTGTACGGAGACGAAGAACTGGAACAGCAACTGGACGACCTGTCTCTTATACACATCTAGATGTGTATAAGAGACAGGCGTTGCACAGTTCGACGGGAACCTCCATCATCGTCATCCTT
>NW_022709236.1:0-194 GCF_011630105.1 Anneissia japonica | reverse complement strand
TCTTCAATAAAGTCTTTATTACAAAAAACAATATAAAGTTGTTATTGTGCATATTTGTCTTCATTCGAAATCAGTCTATTATCAGTAGGTAATGCAAAAGGAAATTATGCAGAGAACCGCTACCTTTCAAAAATTTGAAGACGAGGAAGACAGGGTGAAAACCTTTCGCAACTGGCCGCACGACAGACCCGACG
>NW_022709235.1:0-992 GCF_011630105.1 Anneissia japonica | reverse complement strand
TGAATAGCGAAGATAGTGTATCCAAAAGCAGAGTTTGGTCTATTCCAATCGATGGTCTTATATATGATAATTAATTTAATTGATTAGATAAAAATCAAAGTTTTTTTACTACTACATACATGCCAACCCTACCGATTTAGGCGGTAGGCTACCGATTTTCCCACTTTTCTACCGCCTACCGAATTACCAGCCTGTTCCTACCGATTTTTAAAAATTGAAAATCAACATTATTTTATGCTAAGTTCTCAATCAAAATAATATTGTTCGCCGTCAGAATGATGCGCTACCCTTTATTTAAGCCTCTGGCCACACTATACACACTCATAATATAATATTTAGGTAAACAAACAGCACCACCAGATGTCAACTGGTGTTTTCTAGTCTTTGTACACTAGACACCGCAAGCTATATTATTTTTTGGCGCCTGGTGCAGTAACCTATGGTAACTCGAGGCGTGCGTGGTGTTGAGTCGCCTAGGAGTAGTGTGGGATCACACGAGGCCACGATCTGTTATCTGATCCTATTTTTATAGTTTTTCACAATGAGTAAAATAAAATCCAGGTGGAATAACAAATTTAAAGACCAATGGACTGCAGACCACAGTTGTATCAAGTCATCGAGGAAAGGTCAGTTTGATCATGCTTTTTGTGTGAGTTGCAGGACAGACTTTGAAACTTTTTAGTGTGTTGAATTTCCATCTTTCCATTTTTTGTACCTCTAAAATCGATTATCTAAACCCTTAAATTTACTGAACTGTTAGAGCTGCGCCCCCTGGACCCCCCATTGTTGGGAGGGGCACCCCTCCCCCTCCCAAACCCAACCCCGCCTCGGGCTTCGCACTCGGATGGCGCTACGCGCCATTTTCTCAATAACTTCCTACCTCTTTCCTTCTTTTAAATGTTGGCAGGTATGCTACTATCTTTTCTACTATTATAATGAATATGATTCTAATTCCTTATATAGGTAAGGTTGGGTTGGTGTGCATGCTCAAA
>NW_022709234.1:0-608 GCF_011630105.1 Anneissia japonica | reverse complement strand
TTTTTAGCTGTTGCTTATCATTTTTGTATCTCTACTGAGATCCAGCCATTGTTTCCCACATCATTGTTGTTTTCCAGTATTTTGCCTTTTAATCTATATATATACACTCTAAAGTTTAGTTTTGGCCTTCCTGTTTACTTGTTTAGGCTGTTTATTCTAATCCCACCTAGCCTATTGTTTCTAATCATGCTTGCATGAAATTCTCACTTTATACTATCTGGCTTTTTCAACCCTCACTCATTCGCCACTGAGGAAGGACTTGTGTTGTCCGAAAGCTCTGTTTTCTATTTCTGGCTGTTTACTTACGTTTACTTTTTAGCTGTTGCTTATCATTTTTGTATCTCTACCTAGATCCAGCCATTGTTTCCCATAGTATTGTTGTTTTTCAGTATTTTGCCTTTTAATCTATACACACACACACACACACATACATACACACACACACACACACACACACACACACACACACACACACACACACACACACACACATATATATATATATATATATATATATTCCTATTCCTCGCCACTGAGGAAGGACTAGTGTTGTCCGAAAGCTCTGGTTCTATTTCTGGCTGTTTACTTACGTTTACTTTTTAGCTGTT
>NW_022709233.1:0-1046 GCF_011630105.1 Anneissia japonica | reverse complement strand
AATTTTCTGATAAACAAATTAAATAACATTAATTAAATGAAACATATTTAATGATATTGGCGTATTTGCTACCATCTACCGTAACACACAATTTGAAATAAAAGTGGGCGTATGTTGACATAATTAATGTCGAAATATTGAATCCCAACACGATGGCGTGTGTTTCAATAGGCCTACTGGAGTATGTATTATACTTCCTTATCTGAGATTAATCAGTGGACCTTTCAGTAGTAGGCGTATCGTAGAAGAGAATAATCACTAATTGACCTCCGAAGTACTGTAGAAGTACAGAAAATAGAGTGTTTTTTTGTGGATGAAATATGGGTATATAGAACGACTAGGAAAAACCGGGTGTGATATCGAAATTCCAAAAGAGTAAACATGTTATAAAGATATCCTGTTTTCTTTCATGCATTTCTTATGTAAAACCGGATTTAAACTTTCAAAACGTTTCTACAATGTTTATTTAGGCTTCATCAATACGGTATTGCGAATGCATCAATAGTCAATCAGTCAATTGATTGAATAACGCTTTTGTATCATCGGCACACCTTTTTAGTGTAACCTTACAATGACTAGACAATAATTAATTGATATAAAGAAAACACAAGATAAAAAAAAAATATGTTCTCTTTTATAAAGTATAATGAAAATAACCTGATGGAAAAAAATCAATAGGTCAACTAGGAGGAACAATGCATCGAAAAAATGGAGGGGAGGGGGGGGAATAGCCTGGGCCTGGAATAACTCTCCAGGTAGAAAAAAATCAGTGGGGAAAATTAGCAGGTGGCCAGTAGCTACCGTAATAGTGCTATATTCTGTAAAGTAAAGCCTCAAACCACCTCGATTTTGAGTCTACTAAATTTAAAAATCTTCCCAGGCTTTTGCAGATACAGCCAGAACTAACTTCATATTTGGAGTTTTTTGATAGCAGATTATTTTTTTTTAGATTTCAGTGAGTTAACCCAACTCAAAGACAAGCTTGCGTACAAAAAAACATGCACACTCATCTTCTATACACAATTAAATATCAAAATTTAAAAGTA
>NW_022709232.1:0-576 GCF_011630105.1 Anneissia japonica | reverse complement strand
TAAGCCAGTCAAATTTGTTCCTCCATTTCTTGAGAATGCTGAAACCGGAATCAATACTGCTTGAGTTGATATTATGGTCCTTAGCGTGTTGTCCTAACAACAATCTTTTATGTTCAGCAATACGTTGATGGAGGTGTCGGCTTGTGTATCCGACATAACTTACAAGTCACATTTAAGTTTGTACACAACACACTGCTTATTTATGATTTGAGGTTTTCTTTCCGTTTTCTTCGTGTCATCTCTTATTTTCCTGCTTGTTAAAATAGGAAAAATGTTTTGATCTATCTTGTGGCTTAGTTGGCGTAGTTGACGCTTTTACTGAGTTGGCAGATTTCTCATAGGCGGATTTAGGGGGGTGGGCAGCGACTCCCCGCCCCCGTATATGACAATTTTTTTTTTTTTTTTTTTTTTAGATAATTGAATGGATACACAATTCCATAGAAAGGTTGATTCTATGTCATATCGCGCAATGCATAGCTACAAAGGCAGTTTAAACGCTGATGCACCAGTTTGGAAACCTTTGTGCAATCAATCACTCTCTATCGAGTCAGCAGGTATGTGCTGTCAGACAACCCC
>NW_022709231.1:0-958 GCF_011630105.1 Anneissia japonica | reverse complement strand
TATTTCTTCGCAGACCTGTCGCAAAATCAAACATGAAAAATTCATCCGCATTTATTTTTTTGTGTAGAACACAAAAAATTAAATTTCAGTCTTAATTTGCATTTTTTTATGCTTAAGAATGTTTAAATTCAGTTAAACTAGCAATTCCGTATTATATTTATAAATCTTTATAACATTATACAAAAATTAGATTTTAATTAAAATGCAGACAATTGTAGCCTTATTTCTAAATGTTATCATTTTTAGCTTAGAAAAACAAATTCAAATGGTAAATGTTGGGCTTATTATATCAAACACATTTTATGTTCTACTAGATTTGGGGATTTGGTACGCACAGAATGCTCCTAATCATGACGAATTTATTTCCGAATATACTTTACGTTTAACCGACATTAAACGTCATCGACTCCAAGAGAAAATTGCTTCACATCCAAAGCTTTAATACTATATTACATTTAAAAACAACTACAATGTTGATACCTATTTATTAGATCTTGAAAACTTGAAATATAGACGGATTCTGACTAAACTTCGTCTAGGTATCTTCGAACTTGAAATTGAAACTGGTAGATGGATCAAATGAGATCGAAATAATTAAAAAATGAAAATTTTACTCCTAAAATTTAGATGAAGATGAATGCAATTTTACCTTGATTTGCCCATTTTATTCATATATTAGAAACACTTTCATACCTGCATAATTTAGTACAAGTCGAAATTCAAATTCAGTCGTTTAATATCCACCAGTGCTCCCAATATTATCAAATATTTTATCTAAATTTTTATATTTATCATTTAAACTTAGAATCGATCATATCGCTCTTTAAATTCATGTCAACCTATATTTATATGGGCCAGAGGCCATTGTGTAAAATAACCCAAATAAATGTCCTTTGTCCCTGTGCCAAGGAACGAACAATATTAATGTTACAGTTTTGTGTTAACAACTTTAGTTTGT
>NW_022709230.1:0-578 GCF_011630105.1 Anneissia japonica | reverse complement strand
ATCGGTATTAGTTTCAACATCTCCAGAACAGGTAAGCTGTGGCCCCTCATCATCTATATGATATTACAATGATAATAATTTATTGATTGTCAATTATTTATATCCAATTATGAATACCCATGAAAAATGTTGAAAAATTAAAATGATTAAAATATGGAAACATTAAAATTGTGGACTAAACCAACAAGATACTATTGTGTATTTTGATGAAGGAATTACCTGTAACTCGGATCATAAATGAACAAACTTCTTCGTTGTCACTTCTGTCTCTTGCAATGCATGTGACTAATGTCTCACCCATGCCACAGTCTAATACTTCCGGATGGTCACATGTGACAATGATATCAGCATTTCCAGCATTGTCAGTTGCAGTTGGAAGCTCGAAAGAAACTTTTGCCGTACTTTTACCAGGATCGGTTGTGGTTGATATATCAAGTGAACAGGTAATCCTTGGTTTTTCAGCATCTGGTGAATTATACGTTAATTTTCATTTCATTTATTTTGCCGAAAACAATTACAATATAAAAAGATAAAGCAGTCGGAAAGACAATAATATATATATATATATATATATATAT
>NW_022709229.1:0-2552 GCF_011630105.1 Anneissia japonica | reverse complement strand
AATAACTGGTTGGATTGGCCATTTAACCATTTAGCCAACAGTGTGGGGGCGTCTGTGTATTATGACTGATAGGTGTGGGGGGGGGGGGAAACATCTTGCTGGTACCGTCACTGTTTGTATGTCTGATTCTGTATCCAGGGTAGTGCAAAATTAGCAGCATGACCGATACTCCCCACTGACGGGAGAAGGTTGCACACTGTTATGAACACAGTAATACTGTAAAGAGCAGTAAAGCACTAAACATTTGCCTAGTACAATTCCTTGTGATTAAATATCAATACTAACAATAATACATTTGTGTTTGTTTATATGACCTGTGTTGTATCATGCCACTCTTTCCAAAATAAAACAACAGAAATGAATCTCTGAATACAAAATATTGAAACTTGCTTCTGTATGAAAATCTTTATATTGTCATTTTTAAAAATAAACTTTCTTACAATTGACATCTGTACATAACTATATACAGTACACAAATCATTTGACACAAAATTAACATATTCATTTATGCAAATTACATTTCAGAACCTGCTGAATATTCATGATTTTAATTCTTAAAAGAATGGTACAATTTTAAACCATTCCATCTCACTAAAATACTTATTAAATAATAATGAATTGCCATGTAATATGCAAAGCAGAAACGTACGTTTTACACATATTTAACACCATTTAAAACATCAGACCAAAATTGATCCCACAATTAACAAAATATCAGTAGAAAATTAGTTAAATATTTATGTATTCTAATTATATTTTGTCATTAAAATAAAATCTACACTGTACTATCAGTTGATACAATATAATTTAATCAAACATTTAAGATTGATGCCAAGTAAAATAATAACAGGTTCTCATCCAGTCTTGCTTCTTTTTCTGCATCACAATTTCCTTAAATTTAATTTATATTTTTCAGTATTAAACATGCTGTTATTAACTGGAATAGCATACACATAGCCAGTAATTTTCATCTATGGCCTGTATGGATCATATTTGGTATTCTCTGCATAGCAGCATTAGCTAAAACAACTGACCACCACAAAAAGAAAAAGGCCATCTATATAAACAATTTTGAATGATAAATTATTTGTTTTTACTTGACCTAAATAAAAGGACTAATATTAGATAGATATTAGTCATGGTAATGACTTGCATATATGTTTCAGAATCAGGAAAAATGCAAATATGTTTTACTAATACAGTAATATGGAGCATGATGCAGATAATATGCAGATTTGCATGTCTTTGACAGTTCTTCATTTTACATAACATAGATTTGGCCCAAACCCATCCTAATATTAAGAATGGTAACTTCTCCAATCATACTTATTCAAGGTAATATACATAAAATTGATCAATTCATTCAGATTACTTGAAGATATTTGTATACTTCAAGAATATATGTAGAGCACAGTATTGTAAATGGAAGACATTGATATTTACGTAATAATTCACCATGACAAATTACTCTTGCATCTACAAATGTAAATACTGTATTGTAGAACAAAAGTGAAGATATATGAGCTATAAATTCTTGTCATGATCAATGTAGTTAAAAGGTATATAAAAAAAAACTTGGAAACAAGAAAACAATAATAATATATCAACTACGTTTGGCTCTTATTTTTTTCTCTTGTTCTGGCTAGGTTTATTTCAGATATAATAGTTAAATAAAAAAGCAATTCTTGTATCATAATATTGTAGGCAACATAAATTAACAGAAAGAAAATGTAATTTAGTATTGAAAATCATGAAAATATTGTTTGCAAGCACTTTAGGCCCTAAAAAATAACTTACTGTATCATCCCCAGCCGGGAATGTTTATAAATCCTGAAAAATATTTTTTAATAACAATTTTTAAATCAATCGGTATTTAAAATTAATAAAAACATTATACTGTACAAAAATAAAATCCAATCCTTTAATGTTTTTTTTTTTGTATTATATTTCAGGGAGTTGTTGTCATGCTACTTAATTATAATTTTGAAGGGAATAAAAAATTTTATTTATAAAAAATAAATAAAAATCATCCAGTGGCATTAATTTAATTAAGGAGAGAAATACAAGGAACCACTTAACTAGCTGCAAAACAAGATGATCACATAGAGTGGAGCACCATGGACTGCAGGAATCTATATCCACTTATCACATTCTTTTAAATAAGATATAGTAGTGCATGGATCCAGTGGCATGTGGCCCTTTCGTAAACCCAGCGTGCCAACCCTGAGCCGCCGTGCCCAAAATTATGTAGTTTCTACGCGTGAAACTACATCATTTTGGGCACGGCGGCTCTGGGTTGGCACGGTTTACGAAAGGGCCAAATGCGATGGAGTGGTAGCTCCAGAAATTTGCCAAGGGGCCGACTGGAGCATCTTCCAGGGTCTTGGAATATAATCCCTGGTGTACGGTTCATTGAGAGTGTTATTATGCCTTAGTAAGGCCCAGATTATGCTTTTAGAGCACCTAGAGATTGGCACTCAATATAATGTTATTTGGAAAGGTTAATTATTATTTTTGGTCCAACGACCTCATCATGGTGAGGCGAACAGCTT
>NW_022709228.1:0-1303 GCF_011630105.1 Anneissia japonica | reverse complement strand
ATTACATGCATTTAAGCCTCACTTAACTCCAAATGTACTCAATAATGTGTTCTTGGAGAATCTATTATTGAATATTATTGAATGCTGTTACCCTCTTGTAAAACACGCTATTCTTCATAGTTAAAAAGTAGAAGCACTCATATAACAAATCAACAGTTGCACTCTGTACTACTGCACTCAATAGGCATTTTTCGTTTTGACTACGCGGCCAGTCTACTACGAACTAATAGAGCGTAACAGACATCTGCGCATGCTCACAAACCTTACTGGCTAAATCGGCGTTGTGACAGCTTCCGCGACAACCCCAATTTCTGAATTTGGCGTAGCAGCGACTACCCTAATACTGACCAATCAGATCACCGGATTGTTTAGCAAACTGCTGGTAACTTTTTTGTTGGGGGTTGCAATTTTCATCGCATCCGCGATTGAGCATTATTCGTTTATAATGAATTAATTATTAAAACAAGTGAGTAATTAAATGTTTTATATAAAGGCTTATTTATACACATGCAATAAATGAGGAATGAATAGTCACAACATAAATTTAGGTAAATCAAGGGATAGTGAAAAAAGAGCCTTAGGCCTAGGCTAGCCTAGCCTTGTCAGGGTGGATTTCGGGTAGGAGAAAACACATTATCTGGTGCCGCTAGCTAGGGCATCCGCCCTTGATATCGTGGATCAAGCCTTGCTATATAAATTAAAATACCTCTGTTTAAAATAGTTATTTATTTGTACATCATCGTTGCATTTGGCAAATTGCCTGAGCAGGCCTGACACCCCTCTTCTCCCGGTAACGACTCTTTTAACACCTAGGGCCTAGGCTAGGCTGGCCTAGCCTAGGTAGGCCTAGACTAGATCCTAGCCAACAGCGAAACATCACTCAGTGTTTACTGGAAACTTTTTATTTTGTATACAGTATTTGGCTAAAGTTTTTTTTTTCACATTTCCTTTTTCAAATATAAAACAAGGGAACATTGTTCTCTGGTAATAAAACCATGGTCGACTACTCCCCTCCGTAGGCCTACGTGTGTGCTGCGTCGTCGTAGTCGCCTTAAAAAACGAAAACAGCTCTTGGTCTACTACGCGAACAGTGTCTTGGCGTTGCCGTCACGCTCCATTAGTTCGTAGTAGACTGGCCGCGTAGTCAAAACGAAAAATGCCTAATAATGTGTTCTTGGAGAATCTATCATTGAATATTATTGAATGCTGTTACCCTCTGGTAAAACAGGCTATTCTTCATAGTTAAAAAATTGAAGAACTTGTGTAACAATTGCATTCTGTACTACCGCAACTCCTCCCCCTC
>NW_022709227.1:0-1716 GCF_011630105.1 Anneissia japonica | reverse complement strand
TATTGATGCAATATGGAAACTAGGTTCAGTTTAAATTTTAGGTTCTAGATTTAATGAAAAAAATGTAAGACAACTGGAATTAAGAATGCTTGTAAATAACGAGACCAAGTTGTATTCTTGATATGTCAGATGGGTAAATGCACTTGTTGGAACAGCCTTGAGCAGACTATAAGGAAATCGTTGTAGTGAAACTGTGTTTTTTAATGAGAAAATATCAGGCTATTGTGTTAAATATAATGACACACACAAATTAAATTTCAGTTGAGAATAGCACAAGGATTTAAATTATTTTAAATTTTTTGATTAAGTGTATATTAAATATTAATTTCACACATTCATCCATGTTAAAATAAAACATCCTATATTCTCTATAGTGGATTGAATGTGATTATGATAGATGTATTTAACAATGTCATTTCAATTCAATTCAATTTATTCAGTAAACATCCGGAACGGAGAGGTAAAATAGAACAATTACTTTATTTCCATTAATGAACTGTTATTATGATTCGTGTAGATGCAGCACTCACGTCTCAGTATTACCATGCCTCTATATAAGCATATACCTGAGCATACCATAAATAATAAAATAAGAGTTTCTTTTGAAGACTTGCCAATCTTGATTTAGGTGCCAAGGTGTGTAATAGATATATTTTATTTCAAATATAATTTGCGGCAATTGATCAAGAGTATATAACTACCCAAAGTGCTTATATATTTTGTGTTGTCAGGACACTATAATTAAATAATCATTTTCTCATGGAATTAATAACACTAAATTTGCAACAAATCAGATAGGCCTATGAACTACACATGGTACGACTTTGAAACAATAATTTGTTATTCTTATTCTTTATTGCCAAAATAGAGAAAAAACAACTCAGGGAGCAGACAGCTGAACCTAAACTGAACTAAATCACTGTAACAAAAGGTAAAGTTCCTTACTCCCAAAGTAACAAAATATGTCTATAATATTTTGTTGATTTTGAGGCAGCTTTAAAAACTCACCTTTTTAACGTGTACTTTTCTTAAATTTCTTATAGCATTTTTATTTTTATTGTTAAGCACATTAAAATGGTAAAAATAATATAGATGTAGATTTCTATAAAAATAATAATGCTTTTCTAATAATTGATTGATACCACTTAGTTGGTATAATCATTACAAACAAACGACATGATGTTTTAATGTATACTGCCCCACCATGACAAAAGGAAGTAACTGACAATTTTTCAAAAACGAGTTGTTTTTTTAGTCACTATCAGAGAACCAATAATTTGTACATATTGATATATTTGAGTATGTTCAAATCCCACTCATTAACAAGTAATTAGCAACACAAAAAGGAAGTAAGAGACTAAAAATACAGTAAAAACCACCAGAAAAGGAAGCAGGGGACAAAATCAACATGCTCCATATTCCTTAATTACTCAAAGCAATGCAAACATCATTGCTTCCTTTTGTCATGGTGGGGCAGTATACATATATCATAGGCCAACTTGATGCCTTTGGCTTCATTCCATTTTGAATTAATCATGTCTCCTTTATCTGTTATGCATTGCTTAATTTGGATTGTATTATTAAATACATAAATGTAAATTGTATTCCTGATGATGACATAATTAATGTTGAAATATTGAATCACGACACGATGGCGTGTATTTCAATACTTGGAGTATGTATTATACTTTCGTAAATTGTATTTTGTTACATAAA
>NW_022709226.1:0-821 GCF_011630105.1 Anneissia japonica | reverse complement strand
TAATTTTCATCTTTGTAAGCGCATTAGACAGTGGAAATTATTTCTGTGACAGTCTTTTGAAGTGTGTAAAGCTCCATTTTATCCCATACATAGTCAAAATATTGGGGGGATGATACAATGGACCATCCCCCCCCCCATGTCAAATATTGGGGGATATATCCCCCCCATCCCCCGGGATCTACGCCTATGGTTTTGAAACAATATTGCCGGCTATATTCCCAAAAAAGAGAAAGGGAACCGAATGTTAATATACATAATTTAAGTAAATTTATTAACTTTTCAATGTCGTGATCGTGTATATTTGTATTGTATAAATGTTATGTATTATGCTCCTAGTGCACATTCTTCAGCGTTGTCTTATAAACGCTGATACACTGAGACGCTGATACACTGAGACGCTGATACACTGGGACGTTGATACGCTGAGACAAAGATGACGTCATTGAAATTCACCGCAGAGTCATAAATGCACTGATTGGAATCGAAAGTGCAGGGTTCTGAAGTACTACGGAACGTCCGTAGTTTAAATACAGAAATTCGGCCCAATTACGGACGTACGGAAATATAGATAAATACTACGGAAATACATATAAACTACGGAAAATTACAATAGAGCCTATATTTAATGGGAAAGCCCCAACATTTCACGATAATTCATAAAGTAAAATCAACGATCCACTCCACGTACGAGTTAAAATACGTAACAGTCTGCTAGCTCAAACAAAAGCAAGCAGAACAATACAAGCAGTGGTGTGTTGAGCGTGATGGCCAATCAAAATCGTGTTTAGAGCAAGAAGTCATGACCTTATATTATGCAAAAA
>NW_022709225.1:0-2074 GCF_011630105.1 Anneissia japonica | reverse complement strand
TTTCTGAACATTTTAAAACTGCGAGAAAAGGTGGAAAAACGGTGGTTACGCCTCCTTTCCCCCAGTTTTTAAATATTCAAAAATCTGTATCTCATTGACCGTTCCTGCATTTTTTTGTCAAACACCATTTTTGCGTCTTAGAAAAATCAGTGTTTTTTTTTCTAGAGCATGGCTTTCATTGTCATTTCATCCAACATGCAAACAATAAGAAAGATGCAAATAAAAGGCATTTTTTCAACATTCTTTTCCATCCATAAGCAAAAAATCTCAATGATTCATTACATAATTCCAAGTCAGGTTAATAGTAACTTCACACCATCATCGTCATGTTGTCACCACCATCATCATTGCTATCATTACCACCACAAAATCACCATCAAGCATCATCATTACCATTGTTGTAACCTTCGCCATGTTCAACAGCTTGTTTTAAGTGCAAAAAATCTTGTTTTAAGTATACCAAGAAATATGAACTGTTGTGACAATCACCAAACAATGAATGGTGTTCTAGACATCGTGGGTCACCCTTTATCAGTAATTTCTGGACTAAATATTAGAAAGTCCTTGCCATTGTCATAACAGTATGCATTTTTTGGTTTTACTTAAAACAAATTATCCCAATTCCTATTATAATAGAAATCAGATGAAATTATTTAAATTGAATTTTTTTTTTTAAACTTATATGAATTAAATTAAGCCAATTCTTACATTCAAAATTAGTCTGATGCAAAATCTGTTTGAGGCAATTGCCACCCCAAAACCGGCGTACTGTTGCTAAATTTTAAACTGAGGAATTAGCACGAGTATGTGGTTGTACTATATACTTTACAAAGAAGCTGTAATAATTTTACTCATAAATTTGGCAATAGTAATTCGATGCAAATAAATTCATTTTAAAACTTATGTGGAAAATATGAATGTGTAAAATTTTTTTTGTTGGTTTTGGTCATTGACGCTTGTTTTGGCGTGGCAAGCCCCATTTGATAGAAACCTCTGAGGCTGAGGAAGCATACAAAAGAACAGACCTTACCTTTAGGAAGTTTTACCATAGGAGTAGGATTTGAAATACCATCTGCAAAAGATATTTATGAAGCAAATATTATAAATTTCAACTACAGTATTACAGAATTTATATCAGGAATTTATGATCACTTTAGGTTTGCGTGTCTCCTATCTTGTACATCCTGGTGGTAAATTAGTAAAAAAAAAAAAATCCCTCCATCATTAGTCATCATACAGCTATTAACAGGATTTCCTTATATTCCACTAAAAGAAAAATTGTTAAAAATAGACAGTTTACACGCAAATTACATTATGACACTATGTGTTACTTTTAACTGAAGCTGTGTTCACTTTATAGCATTGACTGTGACTAAGATCACGCATTTGCCTATATATGGGTATTATCATTGATATCACCACCGAGTCTGTGAATTCTACTTTGACAGTAACTTTTATTTTCAAGTGCAATTTGTAATTTGTATTATATAACATCTCATTACTGGATTCTAAATTAAGATTCCTTAAAATTATTATTTTAAAAAACAACAAATTTATAAACTTTCCACGTCGAAGCCAAGCTTTCCACTGTGCAACGGTTAACATGTTTTAGTTAAAATAAAGAATATGTAGTCAATAAAGTACTGCCCTATTTCATACATTCACAAATTCAATTTCAAACCTTACTCAATTATAAACTATACATAAGATCTGAATAAATACATTAAGAAAAATAAAAAATAACTTACACTTTACTTACATACATTCACAAATTCAATTTTAAGACCTTATTCATTTATAAAATATATAGAAAATAAAATTAAATGAATAAATATATAAGTAAATACAAATTGCCCAATAAATAAATATAAAAATAAAACAAAATAACTTACACTTTACTTGTGTTTAATCAAACTACTGCCCTAGTTCACACTATCACAAATTCAATTTTCAGACTTATATTCAATTATAAACTACATATAAAATATAATTGAATAAAAAATTACAGCTATATAAATAAAACAAAATAACTTACACCTTATTTGTGTTTAATTAAAATACAGTCCTATTACAT
>NW_022709224.1:0-720 GCF_011630105.1 Anneissia japonica | reverse complement strand
CAATTTTAATAATTAAATTAAATTACTGGCTGATAATAAGATTTTTTCATAATATCTGTCTTAGCGCTTTAACACAAATACGGTATAGTCCTATGTGTGACTATTTCCTCGCATCACAAGAGTCTTGTTACACTAATAGCATAATCTTAGCTCAAGATTTAGATTTTGCTGACAAATTTACAATTTCATTTAGCTTCTATTTCACAAAAAATGGTATATTTAATAATACTTGAGGATTGTGGGTAGAGAAACAAATCATAAGTTCCAGCAAAATCTAATTTATATTGCAGTTTAGTTCCTTTTGTTCCCACCCACTTCCCACCAAAAAAAAAAGAAAAAAGAAAATGAACTACAGTACTGGAGTACACTAGGTCTACAGCGAGCGGTCGTGACCCAAACCAAACTTGGCAGCATTTTGAGCCCGGTATTTGCAGGACAATCGAAATATATTTTTATAAGCGCTTTTCTTTGGTTCATTTAACTGTATTATCATGCAAAATAGTACGCTTACGAATGCTATTGACGATAAAACCCAATAACTGCTTTACCTCTATGATTTATAACAATGAGCTTCTTCTATCTACCATTCACCATACCATGGTCACGAATCACTAGGCATCAGGACGCATGCAATCCTTAAAATTTTAACATGTTAATGAAGTTTTTATTTCCTCCTGGGATACTATGTTAAATTCAGCACAGCTTAAATTAATAAATAAG
>NW_022709223.1:0-554 GCF_011630105.1 Anneissia japonica | reverse complement strand
CTCATTTGATCATCGTGCCCCCCACCCCAACTTCGCTTTCACACCCCCATTAACCCTTCTCCCAATTTCAAGACTTCTAGATTTATGCTACTGATTAGCATTTGTGAATATGATGATATGTAAAACATTTCTTATGTATCATTAATATTTTCTATTGTTTTTTTATATTTTTTTTTTACAGCTCCTCCGGTTCCACCAATTCATTATGCCAGGTTACATCGCATAGTATTGTTCATCTCGGTCACGGTTTGCCTTGTAATATTTATCCTTATAAGCTGGTGCATCTACCTCAGGTAAAGTTCGATGAAATTTATTAATTTTTATTAATAGTAAATTCAAGATAAATAGTACTTAGCAGACTAACAAATTTTATTGACGCACAAGCTTCCAACCACACAGTGACCTTCATCTTAATTTTGATTGAGATTTATTGAAGTTTTAATGAAATTATTGTATATTTATTGAAAATTATTACATATTTATTACTCATAATTTTATTAAAATTATTAATTCAAATTTATTTAGAAATATATCTTTAGAATTTATCTTTATTC
>NW_022709222.1:0-567 GCF_011630105.1 Anneissia japonica | reverse complement strand
TCGGAATCGTTCGCGAGCTTCAGTTTCTCCGAGAGGGACGCGCACTCGTCAAGAGCCTCTTCCGCCTCGGCCGATCGCGAAATCTTATCGGATTCCAGTTTAGCTATCCGATCGAGATGCTTCTCTTCCCGTTCCTTTAGGGCCGCATGCAACTTACCTGTGTCTCTTCTCAGTTTCGATTCCTTTTCTTTGAGAAAAGATATCTGCGTTCGAAGATTTTCGATCTCGTCCGAGTGGCTCGCCTTCGCCGTTGCAAGTTTCGTTTCAGCGTCCGATTTCTCCCTCTCGAGATCGTCTCGAAGCGATCCGAGTTCCTTGACGTGGGATTCGTGAGATTCGTCTCGTGCCTTCTTCAATTCTTCGACCCTTTGCTTACACTGCGGGATCTCCTTCTCGATGTTTTCGTGGTTCGCCTTCAGCCTGATCTCGGCTTCCTTGGCGGCCGCCAGATCGCGGGACGTCCGTCGCAGTTCGTCTTTCGTCTTTTCTAGAAGGACGGAATGTTCGGAACTCCGGTCGTCCGCGCATTCTTCGCGCGCTCTCGAGAGGTCCGTTTGCAATGCGGCT
>NW_022709221.1:0-1306 GCF_011630105.1 Anneissia japonica | reverse complement strand
AGGCCTATATATATATATATATATATACAAAAATTAGTTCTTTAATACAAATTTATAAAGGCAATTCGTGAAACTTACGGAATCGAAACGTGCATATATCTTGATTTGACTTTGGGGTGTTACCCTCTTGGTCTCTGCTCTGGTATTGTGGAATGAAATCTTTCGCTTATTGCTGACGTGGCGATATAATTTCGTAAATCCGTTAATTAGCATATAATTAATTATGTAACCGAAAAGACAGAAGTTTTAGAATAATAATTAAATGGACTAACTTTGTATAGGAGAGATGCTATTCATTAACATTGATACCTTTCGGGTAAAGGGTTTGTAATTTTTTAATCCAAAACGATTCTCTTCTCTTGATAATTGATTCTTGTTTATTAACGATACGCTCAATACCTATAATTGATATATCTTCTATTGAATGATTAGCTTGATTAAAATGACGGCCAACAGATAAGTTTTCACTTGATGGGAAATTATGATGTTTAATGTCTGATTTATGATTTGTGAATCTAGTGTAAAGGGATGTAGTGGTTTTCCCCACGTATTGTTTTCCGCATTTTTGGCATGTAATTAAATAAATTAACCAATCCATTTTGTCATTTTGAATGAGTGTTGTGATTGGCAAGGATTGGCGGGTTACATTACTGGTAAATTTCTTAGTTGCTTTTATAAATGGTCTGGCAGCGCATTTTTTTGAGGGGCACTGAATAAAACCAGTTTCCCCTTCTGATGGTTTTTTTGAGTAATTTTGCATTAACTAACAGATCCTTTAGATTTTTTGCTCTTCTAAAAGCAACAATCGGAGGCTCCGAAAATAGTCTTTACATATCCTCTGATTTGTGTAGGGTCGGCATATGTTTCCTAATGATGTTAGACACATTAGAGAGTCTTGGATCATAAGTGAGAACAAGGGGAACCCTGTTCATTTGTTTCCTTTTATTATATTTAAGGAGGTCACGTCTGGGCTTTTGTTTACCTTTATTTATAGATTCTATTACCATATTCTTTTTTGTAATTTCCGTTAATTAAGTGTTCCTGAAGGTCTGATAAGTGTTTATTAGCATCAGTTTCCTCATTGCAAATACGACGGATTCTAAGTGTTTGACTATATCATATGCTTGAAAAAGTATGTTTAGGGTGGCACGAATTTGGTAGCAAGTAAAGATGAGCATCAGTTGGTTTTGTGTATAATTGAGTTTTATGTTTACCTGTTTTCATTTCGACTATTTCTTTCATTTATATATACCAAGAGGCACGTTTCAACAGGCTCTGAAAGCAATCAATTTCTTTCGCTACCGTA
>NW_022709220.1:0-965 GCF_011630105.1 Anneissia japonica | reverse complement strand
ACCGACGCAAGCGTCTACGATTTGCCGAAATAAGCATCTGCATCTCTCCTTCGGGATACTGCCGATTTTCTCCAGAACTTGAAATAGGTCGGAGCTCCGAAGCGGCCGTTCCACCACGAGTAAATGGCAATCTCGGCCCTGGTGCACGTCCACAAATCCGATGCAACCCTCGATCCCCGAGACCACCTGAAGGAAGTGCGCCTCCGCCAATATCGTTTCGCCCGATTCGTTCGTCAGGTAGGAGCACAGACAGAAGGACCTGTCTCTTATACACATCTAGATGTGTATATGATCGCCGAGTAAACGCTTCCGAAAGCACCGTCCATTAAGTGGCCCGAGAAGTCGTACAGGTCCATAGTTATTTTCTTATTCGTTTGACACAGATAGAAGTTAGATAGAGAAGAAAAAAAAATGCGAGACTAATAACAATTTTGTTTTTGTTTCCTCTTTTATTGGTTTTTCAAAACACATTCTCTCCGTGCTGCGCCAGCAGCTTGTCGCACGCGGCGAGCAGTTCGGCGTCGACCGAGTGAGGAGGGATCGACCGATCGAAAATGCCGTTCGTCGGACGAGCAGCACACACACCGCGATCTTCTTCGTCGCTGCTGCTTTCTTCGTCGTTGCCTCCCCCGGCACCGTCCACCTCCACGTCGTCGTGTCCTCTCCGCAGCAGCTGCTGGAGCTGCCTAATGATGGACCTGATCTTCGGTTCGTTGGACGCCTTGCTTCGGGATGCCATAAGCTCTCGATCGCGGCGCTCGTGCTTGATGTCCTCCTTGTACGATTCGCACTGAGCCTTCAGCAGCGAGTTCATATCGGAGAGGCTCTTGTACTGCTTGCACAACCTCACGGTGTCCGGAAGCATGTTCTTCAGAACTTGGTAGTCGTTCTTCGCTTTGACCAACTGCTCCCTGAGGAGCGCTCTCTCCCTTCTCCCGACGTTTTCGTCGTTCTTCAGAGACTGA
>NW_022709219.1:0-928 GCF_011630105.1 Anneissia japonica | reverse complement strand
CTTTTTCTACATAAGACAACAGACTAACCTTCGTAATTTGGTAAAAATATGATCATATTTGTACTCATTGGCGTCAAGTATAATATCGTATATTTTATAGTATAGCTATTATATTTCATTTCATTTTGTCAATGATGCAACAAGGTAGGGATGGAGGAGGAAAACAACAGTAAGAGAAACGATTGAACTAAGTTACTATCTCAGTTGGTCCCTTAAACACTGTCAAAAAGTAGAATTCACCAACAAACAATAAAATAATAACATTAATATAGTTTTCCATAAAATAATATAAAAACACAATAATATCGCTTTTGTAATTTAAATACGCTATTAACATTTATCTGAAACGTTATGCAACATTTAGTAGTCTGACCTTACCAACGAGTGTTGGCAAGGAGAGATTCGAAAAGGTTCAGAAACATCGATAAATTAAGTGAGAGGAGATCCGTAATTAATAGAGAGAAGCACCCTTCGCTGAAAGGATTGTCAAGGTTCAAAAGAAAGGGTTTTTTTGACTGAAATCACTTTCAATTAAGGCCCGAAAGCCACTTCTAGGTAAGGAACCAATTAACTACTATATTTACATGTCATAATATTCGTAAGCATTTTGTATTTATATGTTCCATCATATTGATTCTTGCAACTCGTTACACGACAATCATTCTACAATTTGTAATACTCCATGGTCTGCTCATCATTAGTAAAATCTGACATCAAGTGGCAGCTTCTGTCGTCATAACGGAACAATTTGCACTGCAGCGCCCTCAAGCATGCAATAGCACATCTTATGCAGCTTCCTTTTAAAGTTTGACAAAGTCCATCCAATTTCATAGACGACTTGAAGATAGCAGTGGCTGATGGTATAATTCACAACCAAACATAATTAATCACGTTAAAAATGAAATTGTATGTGAAAAATCTATGAATA
>NW_022709218.1:0-510 GCF_011630105.1 Anneissia japonica | reverse complement strand
TGGCATATTATCGATCTACATAATTAAATGCATACCAGATTTGTTCATGCAACAAGTCAGTTTCATACAATATTCTTATATTAATACAAACTTTGTAATCATCATACTGAAAATGTTAAGTGCCTCTAATTTAAGTCATTTTGTATAGGCATATAATATTGTGCAGTTCTGTGGTCTACCTATAATGATGCTACTCTGAGATCTTTACGGGATTGTTACAATAATTCTTTTTGTATATTACTACTGTTGCATCCGTATTGCAGTGCTAGCAATATGTTTGTTAGTCGTGGTATTAAGTCATTTTTTGAATATTTTAGAAAGGGTGTGTATGGTTTTCGAGAACGTATTTTAATAGTGACAACTTATTAGTGTCAACTACACATGAGTACTTGTTTGACGGTTCAAAGCTGGATTGTAGGTGGCATGAACTGCCAGCAATACTGTATAACTAGTTTTCATTTTATTAATGTTTTTTTCTTCTTTTCCTCTGTGTTTAAGCTGCACTGCTAT
>NW_022709217.1:0-573 GCF_011630105.1 Anneissia japonica | reverse complement strand
AATGGAGCTAAGCAATAATTAGCCCTTCTTAGCAGATTAACTAGATAAACAGTTTGGCTTTGACGGAATCAGTTTGTTTGTTAAGTGTAGGTTTCAGTTCTTTGATCCAAAGCATTTATTTAAATAAACAATTAAACTTGGATTTGCACTTAGATAAAACCTTGAAATAATTAACAGTTTAAGTAGCACTAATATAATGATCTTTTAAATGTTGTCCTATGTTACCTTTACTGTGCATAATCATTTCTTATTTAAAATAGAATTATTTAATCAATCAGTAACTTGTGTTTTTTTAAATGAAATTAATGATTTTCTTTAAAAAGATGCTACCCAAGGAGAGAGACTTTTTTTATAGCTTGTTTGACAAACTCGCTGACTATTGTACATTTTACTGTACTGTTTTTCTGTTTTTAAATGTTTGTGCTCGTTAGCAATTTAGATTTGTTGTTGATGTTATCCATGACAGTAATACGTACCGCGAAATATGCCAGGCCTCTGAAAGTCCCCGTCGTTGGTATTCGCCATGTTATTGGAATTTTTATTTCAAATTTCGCGAAAATGGTTTATAACATT
>NW_022709215.1:0-832 GCF_011630105.1 Anneissia japonica | reverse complement strand
ATCAACATAATCACAAGTAACACCATTAAGTACTTGGGATATCACTGAGTTTGTAGTTGTGCGGACAAAACATTAGAAATTTTTATTGCATTGTAGAAATCGTGATTTCATACATAAAACAAAACTTTAAAAATGCACTGAAAGAAGGCCCCTTTTGCTGATGGAGACATTATTAGCATGTCATTAGAAACTTTACCATTCAACTTGGAATTAATAATCTTTATAACCAAACTTAAAATTGCATGTTCAAACTATTTATATAAATATGATATAATAGCAGACATAACACCTCTTTGACTAATCTACTACTAAATAAATAAATAAATAAATAAAATTGGAAATATTACTGCCTAATTTTGCACTAAACATTTTGGTCTGATACCAAGACTAGAGATTCAACATTTGATTACGAATTTGAAGTTAGGTGAAATACAAATGAGATAGTTGATGGAGACATACAAAGAACAAGCGATCGACCTTACCAGAGTGTCAATCAAACTTAACAACTGACCAATCAGAACAATCAGGAATACGCGCATGTCTACAAACATGTGTTGTCTGACAAACTCACATGTTCATTTTTACACTGCCATTTTGTGGGACCTAGCAACAGTATCCAAGGACACTGTGGTGGCACCAGGATTTGCCCGATGGGAGTTCCGATGTCCCCAACGAAAAAAAGTAGGCGTGGCTCAAAATCTCTTGAAAGTGTTTCAGGGAGCGAAGCCCCCAAAAAATATGACAATTTTTGGAGTTTCACAGGATTAGTTAATGATTTTGGCAAGCTGGTTACACCCCCCCCCCCCGGCGCCACCCCTGTGCAAGGGGCAGG
>NW_022709214.1:1319-2106 GCF_011630105.1 Anneissia japonica | reverse complement strand
CTACGATGTCTGACGAACCTCTTGAAATCGGCCGACGTTCTCGTGTATCACGGAGAGTGGGTGAAAACGGTGTTGACGAACAGATGCTCGGCGTGCGACCTGCCGATATCCCGATGGCCGATATGCGTCGACACCTCCGAGGACGCCGACGGGTGCCGCGATCGCGATTCCATGTACGAGTACGCGAGCAGAGAATCTTGCAACGAACTTTATGCACGAACGTCCGACGACGTGCTTGATGAGGAGCTGTCTGTCCTCCGAGATTACGAATGCAAGGTGCGCAGCAGGCGTCTTGTGGTAACCGTCTTGGACGCGTCCAGGTTGACGGGCACCTTTCCCGGAGGAACGAGGAAGCAGACGCTGTCGTCCATGCTCTGCAGTGAGGCTGCGAGACGGGGTTTCGTGTTTCCCCCTCGAAGAGAGACGGCGGAAAAGCCGGCCGGAGGCGGAGGTCTCGTTCTCGAACCAGTGCCCGGCATCCACGATCACGTGGACGTGTACGACTTCAAGTCCTACTATCCCAGGTTCGTCGTCGACCGGAACGTGGACGAGGCGACCGCTCTCGAAGACGGGTTCTTCGTCGACGCGAGCGTGCTCGAAGGTCTTCTGCCGTCCGTACTCAAGAGGCTGGTGCGAGGACGGGACAAACGACCGGAACAGTCGGCCGCGTACAAAAGGGTGGCGAACGCGTGCATCGGATGCCTGGCCATCTCCGGAAGAGGTCGACTCTACAACCACGTGACGTCGAGCTGCAGGAGACAGCTGGCCAAGTTGAAGAATTGCGCCG
>NW_022709214.1:0-1274 GCF_011630105.1 Anneissia japonica | reverse complement strand
AGACACGGACTCGCTGTTCGTGAAGGTCGGGGCGAACGGCAGACCCGACTTGCAGATGGAATTCGAAAAAACCGTCGGCGGAAACGGATGGCAGAAGTTCGTCCGGAGGGAGACGTACAGACGGCTGTTGCTGACGACGGCGAAGAAGAGATACGCGTACCTGCGAGAGGACCGTACAGTCGGCAAGGTCGGCATGTTGAACGTGAGGGACGACGCGGAACCTCTAGTTTCAAAACTGGACCGGAAGTTGGTGGAGATCGCGCTGACGCACGACGATCCTGTGTCGGCTTTGGAGGCCTGCGCCGGTGCCTTCGTCGAACTCGCGGACGGTCTGAAGAGGACGAAGACGATTTCGTTATCGAGCGTTTGCCGACTGTCGAAGAAGGAAACGAACGCTCCCAAGTTCAGGAGAGCGTGCGCCGCGCTCGGTCTTTTCCGGCCGGCGCCGTACTATGTCAGACACGAGGGAGCTTCGCAGCACCCTTTGTTTGCGGCGTGTCGCAACGACTTCGTCGACGCGACCTCCCTGCTGGATGCCCTCCGAAAGAGGTGCCCGTCGAAACCTGAGAACGACAGCGTCCTCGGCGTCCTCGCCACCGCCTGCGGTCGTGGCGCCTCCGATCGAATGCGGGAGGTTCGACTCACCGTCGAAGGAGTGCCGACCAAACTGACGGTTGCAGCGTCGGAGGAAGGAAAACCGGATTGCTGTTCCACGGTCGTGACGACGTCCATCGAAGAGGAACGAGCGACGAGAAGGGACGAGTTGGTGTTCCACAGCAAGGATCTTGGAGGTGGGCGAACGAAGTTGTTCGTTCTTCGCTGCGGCGATCCCCTGTGCGCACGTGCTAGCGACTTTTGCGTCGGCGCCCGTGAAAATTTGAACGAATGAGACGATTTTCACCGAATAAGATATATTGTTCAGTCGAATGCACCCGGTGCAGACGTCGATGAAAAGAAAAATTGCAAAAAAAAAGTAGCCCATAGAATGCACGAGTGGGACGAGATTTCCGAAGGTTACTTCGTGATGCGTGGTTTTCTGGCGAAGGGATTTCATCGATTCACAATAGGAAACAGCCAGGACGTTCGATTTTACGGTGTCATCGAGGGCGGAGGAATAATAAAGGACGAAGAAATAATAATCAAAAATCCAACGTTCGGTCGACTGAAGAATCGTACCTTCGAATATTACAACGACAAAAGTGAGGGAAGCAAAAGCATTGCGGTTGCAACCAAAGGTTCTGAGTGTTATTTCACATATTCCTACGAATGGTACG
>NW_022709213.1:0-589 GCF_011630105.1 Anneissia japonica | reverse complement strand
TTATAAGACCTGTTAGTGACAGTGATATCTATTTGTTTACAATATTTATATTTTATAAGGTTAATAAGACCTGTTAGTAGCAGTGATATCTATTTGTTTACAGTATTTATATTTTATATATTGTTTATAAGACCTGTTGGTGGTAGTGTTCATCGATGTTGGATTTTAAATGAATAAAATAAAATAAATTATAAGCTTTATTGGAATCTACTTACCATTTCCAGGTAAAAGTAAAAGTATTACAACTACTCTATACTAAAGCATACAAAACAGCTACATTTTTATTATTACTCAGTTTAACATTCAGCCACTGTACACTGGTTTTGGAATGGCAAGCCTCAAATGGCAGGTCAAAGCATCACTGACAGGAGGGCAAAGCACTGGCTAGTCTCTCTCCCACATCATAGCCCCACCACTATAAATGTCATTATATTTATTGAAAAATTACCTTATTTCATACTGAAACAAAGTTATGAGTGTCCACAGCTCCTCTGTGATGCATGGATTATGTGGCATAAGACTGAGAGAGGGCAGCAGAACCTCATCGGTCATTGAAATTATACCAACATACAAATCATCCTGAGGACAA
>NW_022709212.1:0-763 GCF_011630105.1 Anneissia japonica | reverse complement strand
TAGTGACTCCTCCAACGGTTACTGCTGCACGTACAACGAGAAGTTTGCTCAGCTATCGTAAGTATGGCCCTCCTATCATGGAGGTACATATAAAATGCTCCTATTAATAACTGCATGATAGGCCTATGACGGAGGTAGGCATGATCAGTGGCGGATCCAGGAATGTACACCACCTCAATCTCACTAAGGTTGCGGTTGATGTAAGAAATCTCGGACTTCAATTTGAAAATAACTTTTTCTTCTCCATTTTCCATATAATCGTGAAAACGTAGACGGGGCCAGATTTACCCCCACCCTTTGAACCCTTCATAAAGATACTTCGTCTATTTTGGCAGTTGGAAAAGTACCGTATTTTATATCACCTAAATACACGGGTGGGCAAGGTGTGGCCCACCAGTGAATTTTTTTTGCGGCCCGGTAAAATCAATTACAAACCCTCTCAGCGGCCGGCCCGCCAACCGTCTTCGGCTGGTATAAAATACCTTGTTTTTTGCGGCCCGACACCGATCATTAAAGTAATAGTAAAAGTGAGCATAAAGTCGCCATAAAACAGTGTATAAAGTTTTTCGGAAGTGCACTGAAATATCAAAGATTGGGTGTGGCCCTCGAAGTTGAATCAGAAATTCATTCTGGCCCTCCGACCAATTTTAATGCCCACCCCTGCCTTAATACAAATTTTTCCATTCGTCTATTGGAATTGAGCAACCTTCTCTGAACCGGGAATTACAGTAGTATATCTGAGTAGTTTCCTGACAACACCTAT
>NW_022709211.1:0-661 GCF_011630105.1 Anneissia japonica | reverse complement strand
ATATGGCCACCGGACGTTACCTGTCCATAAGAAAGAACGGCGAACCGTCCTCTACCTGCTCTTCGAAAGCATCGAAAAAAAGAGCCAACTTCATCTTCCACAGTTGCAAAGTTGTTGTTTAAAATCCAACAGATAAAAAAAAAATATGTAGATAGAATGTAGAAAAAAATAAAAGTTGTTGACAAAAAGAATAAATTTCGTTTCTATCTTTTCTTACCCGCGTGTATGCGTGTGTGTTTGTATGTGTACGTCCAGAGAAGTGATGATGTTTGAACTTAGTGACTTCGTTACCCACGAAAAGTATATTGCCAATATTTCGATATTTTTGTTGACTTTCACGACGAACGTGACTCTATCGAATTAATGACAAAATAATGACGTTTCACAGCCACACACTCACACTGGCACACAGATTCAGACTTCGTAACAAAATGAGAAGGAAAGAAAACAATTTAAACTTTTGTTTTCCAATTTTTAATATTGTAAACTTTTCTAGTAAAATAACATAACATATATTTTTTTTGTTAATTACTTCTTTCGAACTGGAATGAAGGCGCCTCTCCATGCGATTCGTTCGGTTTTGCCAAGCCTCGTCCGCCAAATTTCCATTAGGAACCGTTCGCAGTAGGCGAAGAGTGTCTCCCACCGCTCGTCGATTATC
>NW_022709210.1:0-923 GCF_011630105.1 Anneissia japonica | reverse complement strand
ATCCCATCCCCTCACTCTAAAAAAAGATCCTGGATTCTATTATTTTAACCAATAATTCCTCCATGTCTTGACAAAGGTCCTGGATTTAATTTTCCATATTTTGTGTACATTGTTTTCACACAGTTTTGTTGATTAATAGGTGGAATGAATATATAAGTTTGGCAGGGGGCGGAGTGGATTTGTAGGTGTCTAACATCACGTTCGCAATAATATCACGTAGGATATAGGTTTTTTTGTGATGTACATTAATAGTATGCTACTTTGTTGGGGAAAATTTGGTCAATGTTGTGAATGTTCTCTGCGTTTGGAAGTTTTACCAGTGCATTGATATAGGAAAGTAGATAGGTTGTGGGGTGTAATTTGTAGAATCTTGCATCACCTTCCCAAACTTGATATAGGATAGAGTTTAGGTTTGTTGTGATGTAAACCGATAGTACTTTGTTGGGAAAAAAGTTGATCCATGGTGCAACATAGGGTGCATTTTCTGTACACTGTTTTATTTTGGAGGTTTTGTCAATGCATTAAGATAAGTACTTTGGGGTAGCTTGTAAGGGGTCTTGCATCCCTGATATATAATTTACACTCACAGTACATCGTTCTGACAACATTTGGTTCTTGTTCTAAATGGGGTTGGGTTTTTCGTAGGGGTCTGGGGATCTGGCCCAAGGGCCCCTGGAGTTACATACTTTTTTCAATGTCTGTTACGGCCTAAACAACATTAGTGGGTCAAACCTTCTATGCAAAATCTTATGTTGCTAGCTTTCGGGCCTAAGCTTATGTACTGTACTGTATTCTGAAAAAAAAATAGTACGGTGTAGATTACAAACCAGCATGGATCAAGTCAATGCTAAACAATATGTTGACAGAAAGCGGATCTGTAAAGTCACCGTCCGAGCACACTGAACGTTTTATTAAAAGTTATT
>NW_022709209.1:0-1516 GCF_011630105.1 Anneissia japonica | reverse complement strand
CAGTACACACCTAAAAGGCCTATTTACTGTAATACGAATGAGAACAATTTATCTATGATTGATATAATTAAAATATTCAGGGCCTGATATAATGCAGAACGATGAGATCGTTCAAAATTATTTAAAAATTTACAAAAATACCTAATATTGCGTCTGTAAAAATAGAATTCAAATAAATGAAATTTGCTCAAGTAGAATGTTTATGCAATTTCAATGCATTCATTTTTTTTTTTTTTTATTTACATTTTCGTTTTGAGATACTATAAAACACATAATTCATAATTCGAAATCGAATCGGACTTTTAAGTGATTTCCAAAATCTCTTTATATGAAATAAGATATAATTAATGTTTAGAAAACAAACTAAAACAAATGTCTTACCTGGAAGTACGTATAATTGTACATTATGATCGTATAAACATAATCATGCTAGTGGTTCGCTGTATGTGTATGTGGTTCTGTGTAGTTTGTTCTGCTATGATGATGAACGTTCTTTTCCGTCTGATCGGGGCTCCTGGAGCTCGGGGGCCAGGTTCAAGGAACCTGTCGAACATGCGGTAGTTACGCCACTGACAATTAGGTCTTGTAGGCAAGCCCGTATGCAAGTTGGTATCTAATAAAACCACTATATAACACTCTTTTCTCTCAAGAGTCCCGCATGATGGCGAGCCAACAGCCAAGGCGTGTCATATTTAGTGGCAAGCAGCTCAGTCGCTTTTTTCTTTCCTAGATAGGTTAAACCAACACAGTCGATTAAGGACGTCGCACATTGGCGGATCTGAGGGAAGGGGGGTCAGGGATCCTAACACCCCCCTCCCCCGTCAAAATAAAAAATAAAAAAATAAAATAAATATAGATCTACCTTTTCAGGCAAGTGAGCTGATTTTGTTTTTTTAAATTAGAAGCCTGATATATTGCAGAGCGATGAGATCGTTCAAAATTATTTAACAATTTACAAAAAATACCTAATAATGCGTCTGTAAAAATAGAATTCAAATAAATGAAATTTGCTCAAGTAGAATGTTTATGCAATTTCAATGCATTTATTGATTTTATTTTTTTAAATTTAAATTTTCGTTTTGACATAATATAAAACACTTAGAAAATTACATAAACGGCAGATGCAAGCAATTTAACAACTACCAAAATCCTGCATAATAATGACACAGGATGCTAAAAACATTAAACCAAATTACCATCAAATAACTTGCGGTATGCTCAATAGTCATGATGTGGCCTATATATGGTTATGGCCATGATGTGATGTAATCATGACCATATTTAGGCATGTCACATGTTTTTGTCCAATAACATTTGATATTCTGGACAGGGCGTTAGACAGTCGGATATTTTCTTTTTATGAATATTATCATTTATGAGTATTATTTTTAATCGCATGGAAGTTATTCTCTAACTCTGTCATGATAATAAGAAAAAGAGTGCAAGTTACCTTTCAGAGTTGTGATTTAGTTTCTTGTTGAGAGCTTTCAATGAGTATTATTTTTATTATACTGGT
>NW_022709208.1:426-1651 GCF_011630105.1 Anneissia japonica | reverse complement strand
TCATGAAACCCAGATATTTGGAACAATGGGAAAATTTTTCATATTAGAAAAGACGATCACGTGTCGAAATTTCGATGACGTCATGGTGTATTTTGAGTTTTTCGAGAAAGTCCTATTCTTCATCACTGGCTCCTATCCTTTCCAGTGTTGAAGAATAGGGCCCAGTGTTAAAAGATGGGACAAAAATCACGTGGGTCGTGACGTCATGGGACCCAGATATTTGGAACAATGGGAAAATTTTTCAGACTAGAAAAGACGATCACGTGTCGAAATTTCGATGACGTCATGGTGTATTTTGAGTTTTTCGACAAAGTCCTATTCTTCAACACTGGCTCCTATCCTTTCCAGTGTTAAAGAATAGGCACAGTGTTAAAAGATAGGACAAAAGTCACGTGTGGTCGTGACGCTCTGGGACCCCCATAATTGGGCAAATGGGAAAATTCTTCATACTAGAAAAGACGATCACGTGTCGAAATTTCGATGACGTCATGGTGTATTTTGAGTTTTACGAGAAAGTCCTATTCTTCAACACTGGCTCCTATCCTTTCCAGTGTTGAAGAATAGGGCCCAGTGTTGAAGAATAGGACCCAGTGTTAAAAGATAGGACAAAAATCACGTGGGTCGTGACGTCATGGAACCCAGATATTTGGAACAATGGGAAAATTTTTCAGACTAGAAAATACGATCACGTGTCGAAATTTCGATGACGTCATGGTGTATTTTGAGTTTTTCGAGAAAGTCCTATTCATCAACACTGGCTCCTATCCTTTCCAGTGTTAAAGAATAGGGCCCAGTGTTAAAAGATAGGACAAAAGTCACGTGTGGTCGTGACGCTCTAAAACCCCCATATTTGGGTAAATGGGAAAATTTTTCATACTAGAAAAGACCATCACGTGTCGAAATTCCGATGACGTCATGGTGTATTTTGAGTTTTTCGAGAAAGTCCTATTCTTCAACACTGGCTCCTATTCTTTCCAGTGTTAAAGAATAGGCACAGCGTGTACAGAAGTTCATCTCGCTAATTTTTACGAACGTGTATTTGATATAAAAAAATTTAAAAATCGAAATAACATTACATAATTAACGTATTACACATAGGGACCCATGTTACTGGGATATATCAAGAGGATCGACGTCGTTTTAGCGAAATTCCTATCGAAAACTAGCACAACTAGGCACAGGTTGTACAACGAGAATCATCGCGGACGTTTTTGCGGACCTATTA
>NW_022709208.1:0-296 GCF_011630105.1 Anneissia japonica | reverse complement strand
AGGCCTTGGACCTAGGAATTATTCTACACGGGATTGTTTTTCACAGCTTGCGTTATAGGCTTTGGGCCTAGGAATTATTCTATACAGATGTTGTTTGCGCCGAAAAAAAAATAATGTGTCACAGGCCTTGAGCCTAATAATCGTTCTATACGGAATTTATTGCACAGCAAGAAGCGCACGTCGGAAAGTTGGTGGAAGAGAAAGAAAATTTACTGTCACGTAACAAAGTCATGGAGTGGTTGGGCTCGGAGAAAAAAGACAATGCCGATGATCTTCAGGCACGCCATAGCAAACTT
>NW_022709207.1:0-663 GCF_011630105.1 Anneissia japonica | reverse complement strand
ATCTTGCTTAGAAGAAACTTTAATACACATGTTTATATATATATATTTTTATATTAACTTGTTAACTTTGCCTTGCCGTTGTTTTGTATTTACTGTTTTTTTACGCGAGGGCCCCATGATTGTCAGCTTACCGCTGTTTTGGGTTGCCCTCGGTGAAATAAAGTTTAATAAAAAATAAAAAAATATTTGTTGAATGCAAAATTAATCTGTGGAAACAGTTACAAGTTGTTATCGAACAAAAATTCAAAAGAAAATTGACTTTAAATAAAGAAAGCATGCTTTGGTATTGAAAACCATAAAAATAATCATGCAATTAATTAACAACTTTATATAAATTACAATATGCATTTTCTATGCATTTATAACTGTAAAGTCAATGGACAACACCATCACATGAATCACTAAAAATCGGTATATGAGAGGCATAAAGAAATTGCACAGTACATTGCATTTAAAAATAGAATAACGTAAGTGTAGGCCTATAGGATTGAATTTTAAATATTTACATCATGCATTTTGTTTTAAAGTAGACATTTTAATCAATATTTTTGTATAGCCATATGTATAGTAACTTTAAAGGGTTGCTTTATTTATTTTTTTTGTATAAATTTGTAATGTAATCGAGCAACGTAATTTGTATTTTTCTATGAAATACACAGAAAA
>NW_022709206.1:0-1973 GCF_011630105.1 Anneissia japonica | reverse complement strand
ATGTCGGCCAAGTCAAAGGGTCAGCAGGCTGCCTTTTAGACCAATTTATTGTGGTTCAATTATTTTTCTTACAACCGTATGATTACCATCTTACTGTTAATAATTAGGAGCCTTTGAATAACTAAATAGCTTTGATGTTGTACTTTTGTGGCGAATCATCTATCCATAATCTTCTCATCCTACTGGTGGACTATTGACAATGAGTAAATAGTTTACAAATATCATTACCATACACTTTAATACTAAAAAATCTTAAAACAAGTCATTAAAATTAAAATTTAATTTCAAACACAGCTGCATTTCTGTTTCTGGGGAGTATCCAGAAGGGAGGGGTCGGCAACGTCCAGACCTCCCCTCCCACCCCTGAGATTTTGGTGGAAAAACAAATTTGTTGATATAATACTCTTTTGTAAACACAAGCTTTTCAACTGCTGTGAGTGAGTGTGGAGGCCTTGACATTGGACAAGGATTTTTATCCATGGAAAAAATATTTAATTTAAAAATTAATATTTATAACAGTATGAGCATATTATTTTTAAAATAGTGTATAATTTTCATTCTGACTTCCACCACCGATTATTGCTACAAAATATAATCCTATATAAATTATTAAATATTAATGAATACTGATTGGATTTTACTGACTAATTATAAATAATGTCAGCTGATTGGCTAATACTTTCAAGTAATTAAATGGATAACCAGAGGAAAAATCACAACCTAAAAATAGCCTGTCTACTGCTTGACATACAAAGATCTTATAAACACAAGATAGCATTCTCCGCGATTTCCACGTGCAAATTCTGTAATAACGAAGTGTACGACGACCTCTTTCAAAACTGAAAACTTTTGAACTTTGGCTGCATTGACCATAGCGTATGCCGCGCGTCTTTACATTTACGCGTAACAATTAGAAGCATCCAATTTACAATGTGCCCTCTCTTTAAAACATAATGAACAAATTAACTTACTTGGTAAAGAACTTTGGCATAATGCAAACACCCTATCTCAGATCCATGGCAACGACTAGGACGCCCTCTCCCAAACTGATTACTTTTCTGTGCCAACGACGCATCTATTTGTTATGCGTAAAATCGCAGAGAATGCCATCTTGTGTTTATAAGATCTTTGTTGACATATAATAGTATTTTTGGCTACTTTCATCCACGCTTTCTGTGTTGGCAATTCACTTCAACAACTGTACAAGTAACAGATTATTGAATTTCACAGTACTTTCTAGGATAGGTCTTATCTAACACGGCATCATATTTCATCAACTTACTTTTCATTTTTACCTTTAGCTTACGACCCATCCCATCAATCCTCCACTGGATTTACTCTTACAAGGTCAATTGCCAGACGATATCAAAGTGTCTCCTGACACCGGAGAGGGCAGTAGACACAAAATGTCAATAGCACTGAATTGCTGCAAGGACAAGCAAATCTTCAAATTACCAACCAATTTAAGAGCCTATCCAGAGAATATAGAATCCTTACAGTTGTCTGTTAATTGTCAAAAAATTGTAATATATTTAACCTGATTGGCTGAAAAATTAAAATGAATCTAATCTGATTGGTTGAAATTTTCATAAACCTAACCTGATTGGCTGACATTTTTTATAAATCTTACTTGATTGGTTAATGCATTACAGTACCATCAAACAATCCTGATACATTTTCATCATAACAAAAGTAATCAGTATTGTAACTGTGTGCTACAAATTCTACAAACTTTTGGTTAAATATTTTGTTTTACTATAAAACTAATTAAGCTGTTAAAAAATTCATAAAAACAAAAGTGCAAATTTAGCAGTATATACAAATGTCCTAATGTATGATAAAAGCACGTGACATGCCTAAATATGGCCAAAATGACATCACATCAAAACCATATATAGGCACATTGTGACTATATATGGGCATACAACTGCTTTTTGTCAAAGAAAATTCAACATTGTGAACTATGCTTAATA
>NW_022709205.1:0-1097 GCF_011630105.1 Anneissia japonica | reverse complement strand
ATTGGAGAAAGCGTACCTGTCGTTAGCCATAGTAGCCTAGGTCAATACTAACCCCGGCTATATAACATTTATTATAAAATTAAAAAATATTAATCTTATTATTGTAGTAGTGATACTATGTACACGTTTTAATTATTGTTATTTATTCGTTAACGTCATTATATTTACATTTAAATTTCCAATGTTAAAATAATCTTACTTATCAAAATTGTATATTTAAATAATATAGTAATAGCCAAGCCGAGGTATAGCCTAGTCTAGGCCTAAACAATTTACTATATGTGAGTGTATAAAATTATGAAAAATATGATTAAAACGCAAATTTGTGAAAGAATAAAGGAAGAAGGAAGAATAGGAAAGAGCGGCTGAAATATTTTCCGAAAATATACAATAGTAGTCAATATGCTATTATTGCATTACGTTTTTGTAAACAAATTTGGGCAGAAAAAAAATGAAATTAATTTTTATACATTTAAAATTAACGTAGACCTATTTTTCATGCGTTTTAATAAGCAGATATTGATACGTACATACAGAACAATGCGTGAAAGTACAGAACAACACACAATGAAATACAACAATATTCACTCACAACTTTGAACTTGAACAAATTGAATATAGGCCTATCCATTGGAAAGTTACAGGTAGCTCAACTTTCCTTATAATTACTACAGCTTTCAGGCTATGTTTGAATTTTGAATTTCGTCTCCTCGATGTTATCTTGGAATTCCGTCTTTCCAAGATAACATATCTTGGAAAGACGTCTTTCCAAGATATTTATACTGGAAAGACGGAATTCCAAGATAAATTATCTTGGAAAGACGTCTTTCCAAGATACATTATCTTGGAATTCCGTCTTTCCAAGATAAATTATCTTGGAATTCCGTCTTTCCAAGATAACAGATCTCGGAAATCCGTCTTTCCGAGATAAATTATCTCGGAAAGACGTCTTAATAAATACTTATTCCATGTTTCCATGATAATTATCTTGGAAACTCGGAAACGCGGAAGGTCACTTTAAGCTTCCGTAGCTGTGTGTCCTGGAATTGTAATAGTATATAAACAGCTTTTTGTATCGGCTTGTTTTCTGTTACAGG
>NW_022709204.1:0-1087 GCF_011630105.1 Anneissia japonica | reverse complement strand
TTAACAATTTAAAAATTTTAACGCACAAGTACGAATACCGACGGTAATGGCACATAAATTTAAACCTTGTCAAGTTTAATTTAAAACCCCCTGTTGGTTGGTAATGCCACACGAATTTTTCCTTTACAGTATACGAACTATCGGTCTGATAGTGTCGAAATACAGTCTGCCGCCCTCAATTTTCAATGTGTTTCCATCTTTTAAGAAAGAAAAATGAGAATGCTCCAAAAAAAGCATTCTTTTTGACCATGATGACGTCACCAAAATAAAAAATAAAAGGACACGCCCGAAAGAGAATTGATTTAGCTATAACATACTCGCAGGTGGGAGACAATCAATAAAGATAAGCGAGTACGTTCAAACGAGTATAAAAAGTAATAACGTCATAAATAAAAATTCAATTTTTTTTTAAATTCAAATGACAATATGATGGCGTCACAATGTCCGATCAGCCATTATGATCTATAAAATCGTATCTACAACTCATGTGCTTTCAGAATATGTAATAAAAAGTGGGGTCACCTTTCATCCTATGGAGCTATAACTGATTAAAAACATGTATAGTTTTATGCACATATAAATGTTGACGCACGCGTACGCGCACGTAAAGTCTCGCGAACTGAAAATTAAGGTACCTGACATTCAACCTTGACCTGAAGATTATGCTCACTTAATTCGATTAAGAAATGACGAATGGTTAAGATTATATGTTCTCATCAACGTTTTGAGGAAAGAAAAATGTGGGGGTCAGAAAAAACAATTTTTTGACCATGATGACGTCATCAAAATCTAAAAAGAAGTCAATTATATGAAAGACAATTGTCTCAGCTATAACATAAAGACGATCGATCAAGGATAACCGAGATACGCTCAAATGC
Organism: Anneissia japonica; assembly: GCF_011630105.1. NCBI lineage: Eukaryota > Metazoa > Echinodermata > Crinoidea > Comatulida > Comatulidae > Anneissia > Anneissia japonica. The sequence goes on along the minus strand of NW_022709204.1, from coordinate 209 downwards.
GTATTTTCAAAAATGACGTCATAGCTATAATTCACTTTCTTTGAATTCAGACGCCAATATGATGACGTCACAATATCTGATCAGTCATTATAATCTATAAAATCATATCTACAACTCATGTGCTTTCAGAATATGTAATAAAATTTAGGGGTCACCTTTCAACCTAAGGAGCTATAACTGATTAAAAATAGGTCTGATTTTAGCATAAT
>NW_022709203.1:0-1862 GCF_011630105.1 Anneissia japonica | reverse complement strand
AAAAAAAAAAAAAAAAAGCTAAGCCCTATAAGCACAAAAAGTCCGCCGTAACATTGTTTATTGTTCAAGACCACTTATTGCAGCCTCTCTCAGCAAGTGGAATTCAATTTTAGTAGGCCTAGGCCAGACCTCAAAATAATAAAGCTACACTACTTCGGCATTACCATCGCATGTAATCGGCCGCCTAATCTAAACAATAAATATATAAATGTTATTAATAAGATTGAAAAACAACACAAAAATAATTAGCTAATTATGAAAATAGCTAGGCTCTAAAGCTCTAATTGTCAGCCTGCAGCCATGAATGATTTCGATGGACACCTATAATTGTAGTCTGTCTGTAGATGCAATGGTATTTTAGTGGGCCTTGGCCTAAAAGTAGTAACAAAACTACACTAAAGCATAACCATCACATAAAACCTCTTTCCTAATCTTAACAATATCTATCTCAGTGTTGTTAATATTATTGAAATACCGCAAAAAAGCATTAGTTGTTAAAAAAAACTAAGCTAATTTTGGACAGCATAGACCAGACCTCGTGTGCTCCAGTGTGTGGACAAGTATGTGTTCAATGTTGATTTGGAAGTTCATAGATAGGGATACCTGCCATGGTGCTGTGAGGGCACTGTTTTTTTTTTTTTTATTAAGACTGGACTACTACAATTTACTGTACAATGGCCTATTACGAATAGATTTATGCACCAAGCAGAAACTTAAAAATTCTGCTGCTAGACTCATTTTTTCCTTGTAAGTCAGGTACTCACACATCTCCCCTTATTCGTGATATTCATTGGTTGTACAGAAAAGAATTAAATTCCAACTTCTCCTCTTTGTTTTCAAATCACTTTCTGGCATCTGCCTTTGTATATTTCAAATTACCTAACACTACATACTCATGTGCGCTTAACAAGATCTTCCAAATCCATCCAACTTGTTCTACCATAAACGTATTGGTGACAATTCATTCCCTTCAAGTGCTGCCCAAACTTGGAATAATCTGCTTAATTCTCTCAGATCTTGTGATTATTTTGCTTAGGCAGTTCAACGCCCATCTAAAAACATACCATTTTCAATAGTTCCTCTCACCTTGCTTATATCGTATTTGTTTATTGCTTTGTTTGTTTTCTTATTGTTCTACTGCTTTATTACATTAGTTAAGTTAGCACACCGAAAGGTCCACTGATTAATCTCAGATAAAAAAGTATAATACATACTCCAAGTATTGAAATACACGCCATCGTGTTGGGATTCAATATTTCGACATTAATTATGTCATCATGAGGAATGAAAAAATTATCCATATTAGCAAGCTTATATGTACTAGTACCAAAAGTGTTTAACCAATCAAAACATTACCTCTAGTAGGTGACATAGCAGTGATTTTATAAAAAAGATCAAAGCATTCTTACTCTAATGATCAAAGATACTTACAAAATCAAAGAAAGCTCTTTTGAAGCTCTGAGCCCATTGTTAAGCAAAGGGTGTAGTCTACGTATAGCGAACGCTTCTTTAAACAATAGGATAGACCAGTTTCGGGAGCTGTCAATAATGTTAGTACTAGAAAATATTAAACCTAATTTATTACTTACATTACAGACGAAATTATCATTTTCAAGTATACCCTGTAATCCTAAAACATATTGGAATGCCTCACAGTTTTCAACATGATCAAATATAACACTATCAGATCGTGAAGAATGTTCTTTAAGTCTAGTTATTAAGCACCTATCTGTCTTACCAATATAATCACTATTGCAGCCTGGACATTTAAAATGATAGACAACAGAACTTCTGTACACCTTAGGGGTTTGATCCTTAGTAGATATAAAATGAGAAACATTTTTATACTGCCATAAAGTTAT
>NW_022709202.1:0-623 GCF_011630105.1 Anneissia japonica | reverse complement strand
TTCCGCAACCTCCTTGACGTGTCCTCGTGCAGAACCGATCAGGGAATGCTTCTCGTCGATCCGGCTACCTGTCTTCCGACAGGACGGGGAACCGACGATCAGTACATCAGAACCGGATTGAGGAAAAGATATCCTCCTTACTGATAATTTAAAACAAAAAGTAAAGGGGCCAAAGTGTTGTGAAGAAAAAAAAATTCAAAGAATTTTGGAAAATATAGTAAGAAAAAAAAATCTTGCCTGTTTCTCATGTCTTACTTTTTGTAACCCTTGATGAACCAGAAATCCTCCTCCTTGCAGTCGTCCACCCATTCGGCGTACACGTTGTCGCCCAAACACTTGACGATTACCAAGGCGGCAGGGCGGGCTGACAGTGAGAAAGTGTTTGCCAAAAACAGCGCTCCCAGCTGAGCCTGGATTTTGGCTTTATCCAGCAGACAGGGTCGAAATGCGGTTCCAATTTTGCGAGGAGCGGACTCGCGCTCCTGCATGATCTGCGGCATGGTCATGGACGTGAATTTGAATTCCACGACAACCGGCCGACACGTCGAACGTTCCTTTGTGATGAGATCGACGACCGCGACGCTGGCGTCGGGACCATCCTCCTTCGCGTTCGTCAAGGGGTG
>NW_022709201.1:0-1677 GCF_011630105.1 Anneissia japonica | reverse complement strand
ATCTATTTATTCGTACTTTATATTTATAAATTGCACGTACTGTTTTTGTCTATCGGATCAATCAACACTAATTTCATTTTACCATGTTCTTAAAATGACAATAAAGGAGTATCGTATTTTTTATAAAAAATTATTTGATTCCGATATAAGATTAGCAATCAGCAGTCAATGGCTGAATTTGATTGCTTTACATTAAAAAACATTATATACAGGCAAATACAAAAAACCATATAAATATATTGAATAGGGGGATTGAAATTGAAATTGATTACGGTACTAAATACATCAACATTACAAAATTTAAAAGTACAAATTCATCAATTACCACATCGTATTTTATGGTATCGTAGTATAACTTTAGAAAAGATTGAAAGTGATGTATTATTAGATTGAATAAATTAAAAACAAAAATTACACAATTCGATATTTGGTATCGAAGAGAAATACATTGTCCAATTGAACTGAAGTATAATATTATTTTTGATCGTTTCATTTTAGATTCTAATCGACAAGATCAAGCAACACAAATCTGACCATGGAGCAAAGCAAAATGGAAAAATCTGTATCGACAATAGACCCACTAACGTTCCCGCATGAGACGTATCTGTCAAACACTAAGGATGAACCAACAGAAGACGGCTATGTGTCTATATTGAAGGATTTTAGTACTAGCACATCTGCACACGGAATCCCGCATATTATCACCGCTAAAAATATGTTCATGAAATTATGCTGGTTTATCGTCACTTCCGGTGCATTGGCAGTGCTTCTTCTACAGGAGTACGACCTTTTGAAAGACTACTTTAGTCATTCGTATGCGACCAAGATCGACCTCATCACAAGAACGAATTTAACTTTTCCGGCGGTTACTGTTTGCAATATGAACAGAATGCGTCGCTCGGCTCTGAATGGAACGCGTTTTGAGGGTTTACTGGAGGTAGACGATAGAACTGATAACCAGACACAACAACCTGAAACTACGTTCACTACATTACAACAGTCTTACACACAGGACGGAAATTCAGAAGATATTAATGAAACACCCACATTTGTAGATGATAGTATTGTTCCTACATCTGCAGCTAGTCAGGAAAAATCTTTTGACGCCTCTGCTGATGATTCCGTAACGGCGGGGTCAGTTCACGAGCGCCGTAAACGGAGAGCAAAAGATACAATAAAGCGTCGGACCCGCGACACGTCATCTTCCTCTTCATCATCTTCCAGCGAGCGATACAATAATTTTGATTGGCTGGATGATTTTGATTTTGAATTTGATGATACCTATGACTGGAATGGGGTTATGGACGAAAATGATTGGCAGGGTTTTTACGACAATTCGAAGTCGGAGGATTTTAGTGACATACTAAACGTGGCCAATCCAACAAAAGAAGAATTACAAAATCACGGCCACCAACCAGAAGATTTTATACTACAGTGCACTTTTGATAAGAAGTCATGTAACTACACGCAAGTATCGTTTTTCTTTATTCTGATCTGCTCAGCCTAAAACTCTCAATCAGTAGCCACCTACATATCACTACCACCTAAACCGAACCAATTTGATGTGAACCACTCAATTATACATACATATTGAGGGGTTTGAAATACTGCCACTAATGAAGGTGTCACGGCTAACTGTAAATTCAAATCTAGATCTAAATTCATATTCTAGTAGTA
>NW_022709200.1:0-613 GCF_011630105.1 Anneissia japonica | reverse complement strand
TTCAAGACTATTTGCTATTGATTACCAGCCATAGAATATACCAACATGATCATTTATGCATCTGTTAAATGTGACCGACTCTGCTAGAACCAGGTGCTTGTTGTCAAAAACTAAAAGCTTCAAATCAGCTAAATTTTCCATGTATTGGACCATCTTAATGCATGTAGGACTAAGAATATAACTTATATCTTCGCCATTTGTCATCCGTTTTCAACAATTTTTGCATCAATTATTAGCTTTTGACCTAGAAAGATCTAGTAATGTCATTTTTAAATTTCTGAGCTAGGAAATATTTTGTTGTTCTTATTTTCTACTGAATCTCATAAAGACTCAATACAGGCAGTACACAAAATATAGACTTGAGCAGCTGATGGGGTGATTGTACAGTACAGAATTAGAAAAACTTGCTGAAGACATTTCATATCTTTTACATTTCCATGATTTTTTTTAAATGTATAAATGTATTTGGAAAAATATTGATTTTGTTTTAGTACTACAACCATCGGTTTGGGCTGGACTTCAGGTGTTTGAGACTTCCAGGTGTAATATCAGGTGATACAAAGCCAGGTGGCGGAACGACAGGTGAGCTATGTTTAAATGTCTGTCCACATCA
>NW_022709199.1:0-1271 GCF_011630105.1 Anneissia japonica | reverse complement strand
ATGTACTGTAGATGTGGAATCACTACTTCGAAGTACATTTTTAAAGCAAATACATCAGATACATGCTTTTAAATTTTAATTTATTCCTATGGTACGGCAAAATGCACATAGCCCTAATTAAATTTTGCCAAAAATCCCTGATAAAAATATTTATTCTCACTTTATTTAGCCTATAATGATGTTCTTGTGTTTTTTCTGGCATTATTTCTTAATTTTGACACTGCAACAACTATACAAGTTTGTTATCCTTCGAACCACAATATTAGAGGACATAACTTTCGCCACTGTACAAAACACCCCCATACAAAACACCCTCCTATCATATTATGATGGTAATTTTTCTACTAGGTCTTATAATTTTGATAAATAATGAGCAATAAATAACAAGAACGACAGTAACAACAATAATAATAATAGTAATAATATAATAATAATAATGACAATAATAATAATTCCTTTGGTTGTGATGTTTTGAAAATAATAACTTTCCCACAAAAATAGGGGGTATGTTTGTACAGTCCATCAAAAGTGGGAGGGGGTGGGATTTTCCCCTCATCCCACCCAGATTTACTGCAGTGAGTGTTGCACTTGATGGTTGCAAGACGTTATTTAAAAAAAAATATAATATTTTAGGTAAAAATCTTTTCTGGAAAAGCTAAAGCAAAAAGACTGTTACAACAGTAATTTAATCAATAATTAATTGAAGATTCTGAACAATATCTAGTATCAACAATAAAAAGTGGACTATTGGTCATTGATTTAATTTTTTTTTTTAAAATCAAATTAAAAAATCATTTTTTAATCTTTAAAATTAGCTGGTAAACGATCTACTGTAAACAATAACTATTATAGTAATCTTGACAATAATATCCTGTATATTCTACACAAATATGCAAATGCAGGAAACGTCTGTTAATTATAATCACATTTAAAAAAAATGATTCATAATGTATAACTGTAAATGTCTTTTATCTGAAAGATCAGCACTTGATAATAATAATAACTGAAATCACCAATTGGGTTCATTTTTTAATAAAAATGTTAAATAATAAAAATTTCTAAGCGAAGAAGGAAAACACTCTTGCGCAGTTTGACTAAATTAAACAATAAAAAAATCAAAATTAACAAAGAGATACAATTATGATACAAAAAAATCTACAAAAGCAATGAAAATATTTACAAAGTTTGAAAAAAACCTTAATAATAAATAAAAAAACAAAGATAATTTTTAATTAAAGATAGACAATCACTATATTTTCAACTACTATATT
>NW_022709198.1:0-1069 GCF_011630105.1 Anneissia japonica | reverse complement strand
GTATGATGTAACCATGGCTGTGAATTGTGATTATTACAGCATGCACGCAAAGATCGTACGCGGCGGACACCCTACGCGGTAGATACCCTACGCGGCGCTATTTACACGACCTTTTGTTACATTTTCGCCAGTGACGTCATGGTAAAATCGTATATAATCGCCTATAACTTCATAAAAAAATAGCCAACAAACGATTTTAAGGTTGATTCTATTATTAATGGCATATCAAAAATCCACTCTAGAACAAAAAATCCTTTTGCTAGTTCTCTTTTAAGTAGTGTTCATCGTGGGTGATGTATTTAGTCTTTATCATGGCCCTTGGTCCTATAGAGTAGGAGTCAGAGCCGTATTTATAAAGAATTGAGACATCTCGCTCCTTGGTTTGCGAAAGTCACGTGGTATACACCGTCCATTTTGTGTCATAATCTTCTCGATGAACACATCACTTTGTATGGACAAGCATATTAAAATTCATATATAATCGAATATTTGCGCGCATGTGTGCTCACGTAAATTCCGTGCTCGCGTAAATTATTGGAATGAATTAGAATTTCTTTTAATTATCGTTAATTCGTCACGTTTTAATTAACGAAGACTGAAGACCCGATGTATTTTAATTAAAAATGTAAATTAACTAATAACTATGTGTTTTATTATGCTATTCGCTCCCCTGGGATATATGTATATATGCATATATATATATATATATGCATATATATATATATATATTTCTTCCTTAATTATATAAATTTAAAGCATTTATCAATTGCATTATTACACTGTTTACGTTCATCATTAAAATTTTATTTTCTCATTCGCCTACATGCGTTTGGAAAGATATTTCAGCTAAATAAGAAAAAATAATAATATTCACCCTTTTCTGACGACCTTTAAAAGTTGTTCACTAAACAATATTAAAAAATGATTCTTCTTAATTTCAATTGTTTGTACAGCCTGTATAAATACGAATGACAATGAAAATAAAGGTGATATTTTATAATCTTAAAATAATTTGCTGTTTCTATTGCATACTATTAATTATATAATCACTATAACTTTATTTTGAAAA
>NW_022709197.1:0-1486 GCF_011630105.1 Anneissia japonica | reverse complement strand
TTAAGGTGTGGCTGTCAGAGTGGTTTAGAGTGAATGCATTTGTATCCCTGAAGATTTAAATATGGTGAAAGGAAGTCCATCACTCATAATTATGCGCCTCCTGCTTGTGTGTTCAGTCAGATAAAATTATAAACCGTAGGCCCAGTGTACACTTTGGCTTACGTGCACGATAAAGAACCCAGTACATCATTCGAGACAGGTAGGGCGATACCCCTGTGTACTGGTACAAATGGCCGATGTTGTGGACGACGAGAATTGCACCGGGTTACTGAGTAGCAAGACATGAAGGGACCCTTAGGGGGAAGAAAGTCATTGATCAAGTTTCTAGTCCACATATCCAAGCACTTTGTATCCATTCACAAAAAGCACTACAGTTATATAAACTGTCTATATTTAGATTTCAGCGTGTCATGTTGTGTGCATGCTCCTGTTGTCATGCCTGAACAATACTTTTTTTCACATGCTTTGACGTGGCTATAAGTTTTAGTGAATTACAATATAACATGAATGTTAGTGTTATTCGTAATGTGATTTAGAATTTCATTAGACAATAATAACAATGGCTTCTATAATGCAACGATCAATAATGCAAACTACATAAATTTAGTGCCTTTTCAAAATAATTAGCTCTGCTGAATGGATCATCGTAGTGCAATTTGTTTGCCCATGTACTGTATGGCAGACTGCCAATCGTTCCGATTTACAGTAATAAGAATCGTCCCGATTTCCGATGTTGAAAAAAACACCAAAAAATCTGGACATCTGTTTTTAGAATTTCAACAAGACTTTTACTAAATGAGATTTAACAATAACTCAAAACATGCTCAAAACAGCCTATCGGTAAAATCAAACAATGTGTGCTTTTTTACTAGTGTACAGTAGGTGATGAGTTAGCTATTTTGGGATTTTATGGGTCCTGGGGACCAGTTAAACTTCATAGAATAGCTTGTAGATTAATTGTTATGGGTTTTAAGTTGGATGCGTTTGATGAAGTTTAGTTTTAGTTTGACTGTAAATGGTACATAACATTGAAAACTCGAAAGATAGGTCTACTGTAACTGCGCTGCTATAAACAATACTGTGCAGTTGAAAGGTCAACCCACGATTCCACGAGGTCAACAAGCAATGCATTTTAATGCTGTACAATACAATGTAACCCTCTACAATAGTTAATTAATCGCAGCAAATACGACAAGCGACTCATTAAACTATCATATCATATTTTTTATCATATCATTTATTTCGCCTCAGTTAAAATTACAAAAATTACAAACAAAGACATTGCACAAACAAAAGTAAATCAATGAGGCAGGATTGCCTAAATGTTATAAATAAAATAACAGTCGAGAGGCTCTCCACAAAGAAATACCATACACAAAGATGTAACATGAAAGTTAAAATTTAAAAATCAGTATAAAAAGTTACATTACATTATTAAAATTTAAATATATAAAAATTCCAATCCTTTAAGTATTTTTAAAACAGT
>NW_022709196.1:0-825 GCF_011630105.1 Anneissia japonica | reverse complement strand
TATACGCGCGCACGCTGTTTGGTGACAACATGGCGCCCATGCGCCAAGTTGGCCAAACTCTCTCTCTCTGGCTTCACCATAGAGATATAATAAGAATACTAGAGCGCTAACAGCAGTGTATTCGATGTTCGAAATACGCAGAGCTGTGTGTGTGTACCATCCAAGATGGCTGCCATAGATTCAGCCAATCAAATTTCCTCTGAGCGCTATCATCTTCAATTGCGCCCTCAATTTACACAGAAAGTTCAGTACAGCTAGTTACCCGTATTTTGAAATTCGAGCGTTGCGGTGTATGGGTGTAATGTACACAATTTTAATTCTTTTCAAAATTTGAATAAGATGCTCTACTTGGCCTCTTTTTGGCTACGACAGTTTAATAATTTGTCATTATCAATACTAATTATCATTAATGAAATAATATTCAGTCAGAGGGCTTATTTATGGTAATAATCCCAGCGGGCACACAACGTTAATTCAACGTTGAATCAATGTTGAAATGTAGTTGAAACGTTAAAATCATGTTGACAACATATACTCAACATTGAATCAATGTTGAAAATATGTTGTGTATTTAACTCAAGTCCCGGTTGATAATTTATTGTTAATTCAGCGTTGAATTAATGTTGACATTTGGTTGATAATTTAACAATTACAGTACCAACATGTTTTCAACATCTTTTAAACGTCAAGTTAAAATATAGTTTGCATTTCAATGTAGAATCAACGTTAAAAATGTGTTACGTTTTTCAAGCAGAATCGTATTGTTTATTCAACATTTTTCTACGTTAAATAAACGTTGAAAATATGTTGAGATTTTAATGTTAC
>NW_022709195.1:0-2234 GCF_011630105.1 Anneissia japonica | reverse complement strand
TCCTACAGAAATTTCCTGAGAATGGACACCAATACCTTCGATAACTTGCTAAAGCGTGTGACGCCAATTATTAAGCGAAACAACACAAGTTGGCAGGAATGCATATTCCCAGGTGAAAGGCTGGCAATCACACTGAGATACATGGCAACAGGTGTGTAAACATGTGTAATATATTACAGTACTTATATTTAATACCATTTAAATATTTAAATTTATACTTATATTTATTGTATATTTTATAATATTCATTACTGTATCCCGTTTATAAACATTAAATGATAAATCATTTACGGATGCTGAATCCACTCCTATATCTTTACCAATCGTCCTTGATTCGCAATCTGTACTCTCCTGACATATAATAAATATTATAATTATTGTTACTTTCAGGTGAAACTTACAAGAGTTTGTCTTATCAGTATCGGGTAGGTGCCACAACTATTGGTGAGATTGGTCCCAGACACCTGTCATGCTATACACTCAGTTTTAAAAGAAGAGTACTTGAAGGTGAGATAGAAACAAATGAGTAATTTTTAGATACTTTATTAAGCATTAAGCCCAAAAACTACTAATACAGACACAATTCATCATAAAATAGACACAACTGTTCATTTGAATGTGACTACACCATCTCGTTAGTTAGGCTCAGTTTGTTATAGATGGAATTTAATAAATTATTTTATTATTAAATTATTATTATTATTAGATGTATTGCCTGCCAAATAAACAATCAGAAAAAATTTATTACAATTTAATGTATAATTTTTAATCACCAGCCTAGTTATGGGTACTGTATATGCATATTATTTACTGCCTGTTATTGATGTGATTTGGAAGATTTAATTCAAATCCTCTATTTTGGCTTGAAAAATCTCATTTTGGATTTTGTTTTTCAGTATTGCTTTGGTTTTTTTATTTTTGATTAATTTCATTTCACTTTCAATATATCTGCCAAACACGAAATCTTCATCAGTTTTATCAACAACAGCATTATCATCGTGCTCTTTAAAAGCTGATGACAATTTTTTCATTAATTGAAGTTCTTCATTTTCAATTTCTTTTTTTTTTGTTTGGATGCTTTAGGCGTCGGCCTGTTTGCTAGTTCAGGAACTTCTGGACTTGGCGTTTCACATTCAGTTTGTGTAATGGATTGTAGAATTTCTACAGGATCTTCTGAAATCTCATCACATTCATCTAAAACCTGCAAAAACAAAAATGACAATGTTATCTTCCTGTTATACTTCCTCCCATATGATGTGTTTAAGTGTTCTAGTTCTTTGTTTTATGTATAACAGATCTTGTTGTATTGATTATACACAAAACTCCCTAATTTGTTATTTAATCTTTCTAGAAAGATTCCTTTTTCAGATTCACATGTAGTGAGATTTTCTGGATATAGTATGTATTACAAAAATAAATTAAATTGGTCATAATTTGTTGTGATTTGTATTGTATTTTGCAGACACCATCAACAACGAAAGAGTGGCACGACATTGCCAACTCCTTTCAAATGAAATGGAACTTCCCAAATTGTTTGGGAGCGTTGGATGGCAAGCATGTCAATCTTCAACCACCACCAAATTCAGGATCAGAATACTTTAATTATAAGAATTCCTTTAGTATGGTACTTATGGCTCTGGTTGATTCCTCATATAAATTTTTATATGTTGATTTTGGTACCAATGGACGAGTGTCTGATGGTGGAGTTTTCTCTAAATGTTCATTAGACAAGGGACTTAAAAACAAAGCAATTGGAGTGCCAAATGCAAGTCCACTGCCTGGTACTAATGTAGATGTGCCTTACATGATTGTTGCAGATGAGGCATTTCCATTACGAGAAGATATTATGAAGCCGTATCCCCTGAGGCAGCTTACAAAAGAACAAAGAGTATTCAATTACCGCCTTTCAAGGGCTAGACGGGTGTCTGAAAATACTTTTGGAATTTTTTCAAATCGATTTGGAGTTTTCCGAACAACAATCAAAATTAGACCAGAAAATGTGGAGCCTTTAGTGTTTGCATGTGCAGCATTGCACAATATGCTAAGATGCAATACAGAATACGCTTCCACACATTTAGTTGTTGAAGGTCAGTGGAGGGGCCAACATTCAATGGAACCTGTACAACTTCCAAGACACCCTAACAGTACAGCAGCAGCCAAACGTCAACAAGAAATATTGACACAATATTTTTCATCTGAACATGGTTCTGTAGAGTGGCAGAATGATATGGTAT
>NW_022709194.1:0-892 GCF_011630105.1 Anneissia japonica | reverse complement strand
TTCTGTTGCATGGCTTTCCTCGTGTTTCTACAGCAGTTGTTATTTAATTGTAAAAATCAATAAAGCACAATGCAAGTCTATATATAGAACTTGGTTGGAAATTGTAACATATCATTTTAATATGACTACTTGAGGAGAACGAACAAGGCGTATCACCAAGGAACAGGGTTATTTTACCTTTACAAATTTACTTTTCCTATGATCTATTTTGTCCTTCTTGTTAACACGTTTAATAAATTGTATCCTAATTCAATCAAGTTAAGAAGAATAATAACTTCTAGCAAGTTAAACAAGGTTATTAGATTTAGATTTTACCACAAAATTGATGCCAAATTGCGATTTTTTTTTTTTCGCAGTTGTTTTCACACATACTGAATATTCAGTACATTTTTATGTCAGGTAGGGCAAAATTACACCTATAATTATTGTTACAGGTGTATATATAATATTAATAATGATAATGATTTTAATAATAATAATATTATTAAAGTCACTCTGACCATATGTCACAGTTAATTATATTTTAATTGGGGTTTTTTACTTAAGTTCTGCGAACTTATATTAAACTCCATGCACTTGCATCATCATCTAATGTAATTAATGTAATTTAAGCATTTTCTTTAGTTAATCAACTTATAGCCTAACCATTAGGCAATATTTTATACTAAATTTTAAACATGTTTTCTTAATATGTTGCACTCTTATACTCTAATCCTTTATATTATCATGTATTATCACATCAGATGGTGTAATGCATACTCCAGGTGCCGGGGTGGGCACGATAGTGTGAGGATTCGGTGTTTCGGCGCCGCTTGTATCGTCATCACGAATTGATTGGTGTTGGGATGCTGGGTCCCTGGGTGGTGGCGTGCGTTTTGATGCTTGGAATGTT
>NW_022709193.1:0-572 GCF_011630105.1 Anneissia japonica | reverse complement strand
AAGAAAGTAATTTGTAATAAAATGCCTCTGACGGGATTTGAGCCTGTGACCTCTCCCTGTCACGGCGAACGTCATAACCATTAGACCACAGAGGCTTCATGGTTGAAACATATAATATAGATCAAGATAGCGGTTAACACTGTTAAATTATATATAACTCATCGAAGAATGGTAAATACAGTGTTCGAATAAGATAGCATAATACTTACTCCAAGTATCGAAATGCAGGTCATCGTGTCGGGATTCAATATTTCGACATTTTGAATCCCGACACGATGGCGTGCATTTCGATACTTGGAGTAAGTATTATGCTATCTTATTCGAACACTGTATTTACCTTTCTTCGATGATTTATATATAATTTAACAGTGTTAACGGCAATCGTGATCTATATTATATGTTTTTATTTGTTTCCAGCCGTACCTATTGTGTATTGAGTGTATCTGACTTTATTTGAATCTGTTCAACCATGAAGCCTCAGTGGTCTAATGGTTATGACGTTCGCCTGTGACAGGGAGCGGTCGCAGGCTCGAATCCCGTCAGAGGCATTTTATTACAAATTACTTTCTTTA
>NW_022709192.1:4565-8273 GCF_011630105.1 Anneissia japonica | reverse complement strand
TGGTTGTTAATCGGGCCAGGGAGATGATTTTAATATAGGAAAGGTCAAAGTATAAGAAGGGGTTAAAAATATTCCTATATATACAGTACCAGAATAATGTTTTACAATGTAATTTTGGTCATTGATGTCTGCATATGAAAGTTAGGTGTTTAATCGACCACATGTCGCAAAATTCAAGGATGACCTTTTAGAACTTACAGGATCATTACACGGAGGAGCCCCGGTTACCGTTACGAAACTATTAGTCTTTAGGCAATTGGCGGCACAACTGATGTGACTGTATAATCGTTTTTACAGCGACCATTTTAAGGAGACTCTCTCAATTACTAAACTTTGTCACCGCCCATAAGTGTGCCTTTCAATTAACCCACTGACCAATAAGTACCCGGTGTAACTGGAGCAGAGTTACTTGATCACACAGGGGCTTTCTGACCTTTGCGTCCTTGGGTTATCAGTTAATTAAGTTGCTAGGATACAATTCATTCTGTATTATAACATCTCATTAGGATAAGTTTGATCGTCGCGAATTCATTTAATTTAATTTAATTCGAAACGATTTTCAGCTGTTTTCGCTATTTTTTCGCACATTTCTCCTCATAACTTTACATCTACTTGTCCGATTTTCGCCATTGTTCTTTTATCCTATTCTAAATTAATAACAGTTTTAGTAATCTTAATTAGAATCCATAAGATTGCCAAATTTCGTCGGATTTTAAATTTTGTATTAACCATGGTTTTTCAAATTTTTCCGTGTAAAACCTGTTTTAGCAGAAATGTGGTGAACCGCCGGAAGTTTTTTTGTAGTAGCTCCGCCGATATTGGACCGATTTTCGGCATTGTTGTGGCAACATGTAGCTTTATTTATTACCTACAACATATATAAAGATCATTGATTGGTTAATAAATGATGTCAGACATGTTATTTTTGTAGAGAATCAATTAGTAGCAAGTCAGTTTAGAAGCCAATGCTTTAGAATGGCAAACGAGTGTTCGACTGTATTGTCGAGCAGAAGGAGCTTAAATTTTGAGTTAAAATTTAGAATGTTATTTGCATTATCATGAAATATTGTTTTTATTTTTAGTATATGCATGTGTAAGTGAACGTGTAGATGTATTTTTAATGTAATTACATAACAAATATAGTAGTTATGACAGTATATAAATGACGATATTCTGCTAGGCCCACGGTTTCAGATCTGATAATCAGACCATATCATTTTCAATGGGTAGAAGCATCTGTAATAGGCACATTTGTACAATGTTTAAAAAATGTATACCTACTGAAGTATAATAATAATATCACCTTTTTGTTTATTAAAAAGGACTATGAGTCTGCACCTACAACTTTCTCTACATTCACACAAACTAAATACTCTTTGAATTCGCTTCAACGCGATAAAGTGATGATTATAAAACCCTACGCAAAGGCAATTTTGATCATCTGGTGATCAAACTTATCCTAATGTTACCGTCATTTGACTGTACCACTGTAATAATCACGTTCCAATAAATTATTATTATATGTGTATGATGCAACACTTTTAACAATGGCATAATTCATTATAACAGGCATCGTCATATATATGTGACGGACCGTACTATATGAAAAAATACGCCTATGTAAGAATTGTAGAAAGAATAAAAAATAAATGAAAAATAATTATGCACACGAAAAAAGCAGGCAGATTAGACTTATAATACTGTAGGTTAAAAAAAAATGAGAAGCGATAAAAAAAAAATACACGAAGTACCAGAAAATGCAGTACCAGATATAAAATATAAAAAGTGATATAAATGTGAATATCAAATAAAAAGAGTATAAATATCTTTTTACATGTATATGTTGTGAATACGTGGAAAATAGTACTTGGCCACTCGAAAGGTAAAATGTACTAATGTATGGTATGCTAGGGACTTCTAGTGGGAAATCTATCAATCAGCCTACAGTCACTGCGTATTTATTTGAATAAACGATGAGGAGTTACTAATTTGCTACAGGCATGCACTTGCGAAATAAAGTTGAATAAAATGTGAACGTATACAATAATAGGTCTATAGGTATATGGCGGTTGACACGTATGATACAAAATTATAAACGAACAAATAATTATGTTAAAAATCAATGCTCATGGATAGAATAAAAATAAATTGATTTTGTAAATTTTATAAGCTTCAATTAAAAGTAATGTAAATAGGCCTAGTCAAGAAATACGAAGCTCATTCAAAATATGCTCATTAAAATTATTTTACTTTTTACATTTTAAGGCCTATTTATGTATTTATTGTGTCTGTATTTAACATTTTTCTATCTTTGTTAAATTTAAAGTCGAAGGTTTGTCCTGGTCCCCGACCCTTTTACGTTCACTTGGATAGGCTTATCTTCATAAGGCCGGCTTCTACGAATGGATACATTGTTTGAAGCAAGAAATCAAGTTGTCTTTACCCAGAATCGCTCATCTATTTTATTTGTGTGGGAAATCTTTAACGAAATATAAACTCCTTTACAACAGCTCATCCTGAGTAGCTCCATACATTCATTTTGAGTTAATAATTCTTGAAGTTTAGTATTTGTTTAGTAGATAATTTGTCTATTACTTAAAAGTTAATGAACCTTTAAATCAGTTGTTCATTTGATTTTATTTTGAATAATTCATGTGTAAGAAATATTTAAAATGTTTTATTAAGAATCAACAGGATCTTACAGTAACTGGAAATTCATTCTAAAACATTTGCAATAAAACAGTCTTATATTTAATGTGTGGAATACAAATTTCCCGCTAAATAGAGTATTTAAAGACCACTTTTAGTGCCAGTCTTTAATTAGAGGGATTCTAATTAGAGATCAAAGCAGCTAAAGACCACCAAATCCTCTGTCCCAAAAGTGGTCTTTCAATGGAGGGAGATCTGTAGCATGCTGCAACTGAAATAAAGTACAGTATGCTCTTTAATTGAAATAACATCCCAATAGAAAGAGTGTGATCTCAAGTTGAAGTAATGAAGTCGTATGTTACAATTAAAACACTGTGCTACCCATTTGAAAATGTGCTACCCATTTGAAAAATGTGTTACCTATTTTAAACACAGTGCTACCCCATTTGAAATAATGTACTACCAATTAAAAACATTGTGCTACCCATTTGAAACACAGTGTTATCTATTTCAGGGGTTTATTTAAGATCAACTACTACAATGTTTTCGCCGGCTACTTCAATCAATGCTGTACAAAAATTAATACAAAAACCACCAATATAAATAGCGCAACAGGCCTGTAAAGAACCTTACTTACCTACACGAAGTTAATTTGCAATAGTATGCACTCATTTCGATGTTCCTTTCTTTGAAAGTTTGTTAAAATGTCTACCAATTTTCAGACTCCATGTTTGACTTTCATGAACTCGCGGCGTAAACAAAGTTAAAGTTCAAAGTGCAGCAGTCGCGCCTGGGTGATTCCATCACAGAAGCCACACCTCCAAATCACATGTTAGCCAATAAGATAATAGAAATTTTTCCTCCGCCACGTACTCAGGTGATGACGATATACATCGCCCAAACACTTTCCGGGTTTTCTTACCGCGGAGAAGAAAAAAACACATCGTCATTTTACAATTAATTTGTGTATGACTACGAACCTTTTATTTTCATTTCATTTTTATTCTACTAGCCCTCTTTGTGATGACATAGATATTTCGGAAATGATAAATAATAATT
>NW_022709192.1:2262-4554 GCF_011630105.1 Anneissia japonica | reverse complement strand
TAATTAAAAAAAAAAAAAAAAAAAAAACCCAACACTGACTCAAATTCGTTTACACTCGATGGCGGAGGTAGCAAGCCGAACCAACTATATTGAATGCTGTTACACACTCACAATTTCAGAGTCATAGATAGTACAATGATTAAAATGGCAGAGCAAGCCAAAATCGTCTCAAATCACATCACACGAGACATTTTTTTTCCAATGTGGTATCCATTCTTTTTCGATATCTGCGTAAATTTTAGAACTATTTTTTGCTCTCCTTAGATGTTTCCTTCAACGCAGATCTAGGGCATAGGCCTAAATGGTGAATCTCCACAAATTTTAACATGCTTGTGAAAAGTAAACATCATCATTATAAAAATTGTATTTTCAATTTATTTTGGTGGATTTTATTAATGTGTATAAACTGACCTTAAATTCCGACGTTGAGCTAGAAAAATTCTTAAATTCTAGGCCTATTCTAACTTACTTAGTCAGTATACTAATCAAGGAGGTTCTGATCATCACTGCATGTGATTGCACATGTGCAACCACTGTGCAGTGTATACTAAGAAGTTCAAATGGGAAACTAATTTTCCGTACCATATGACATACCACGATGTTCAATCATCATCAATCAATGTGTTGAATCAATATTAGGCCTACAGGAAAATAATTTGTTAATAAAACATTGATAAACATTGTTCATTTTGTAGGATGCTTGAATACCATACAAAATTAAGGAATATCATATGAGCGAGTACTGTATGTGTGTAAACTTGTCTCTTTCTTATCTGTGCCTGGGATAGCCAGCTAAGTCCTGGTCCTAGCAAATGAAGTAGGCTGCAGGCTTATGGCGCCTAAGCCTGCCTAGGCCTAGATACTGTAGCCTACACAGTGGCTGTTGGCCTATCTAACCTAGGCCTAAACTCACGATACGATATTTTCAGCTATCGTATGATATTCCTCTCATGAATTAAATTTAGGCTTTTTGAGATTCGCAAAAGATGAATTTCGCGAAAACGGCCGAAATTATCAATTCGCGAAAGTTTCTGGTTTACAGTATCTATTTAGGCTAGGCCTATGTAGAATATGTAAAAATATCAACTTTTTTACAGCTCAGTAGTTGATTCTGAAAATTGTTTAAAAAAAAAAATGATGTAGAGAAATGCCATCAAATGGGCTTAAAAAACCCTGGAGCGCAATGGCGCTTCGCCCCCTTGACCCCCGACCAGGCCCCTAGACGGCCCCCCATACCCTCCCCCCGGCCTATTTCAATTTACTCTCCTGCTAGTTTCAAATTTCTCCTGCTACTCAAATTCATAAATAAACCCTTGTATTTAAAACACTATGCTATACATTTGAACATCGTGCTACCCATTTGAAACGAGTGCTCTCCATTTAAACAGTGTGCTACCTATTTGAATAATTGTGCTATCATTTTGAAGCATTGTGCTAACCATTTGAAACAAATGTTATCCATTTAAAATGTGTGCTACCCATTTGAAACACTGTGTGCTATCCATTTGAAACATTGTGCTTCCCATTCAAAACAGAGTGCTATCCATCTGAAACAGTATGCTCCCATTTGAAAAGTGTGCTACCAATTAAAATGGTAGCACACTTTTCAAATGTGTGCTCAATTCAAATGGTGGGTAGCGCACATTTGAATTGGTAGCACACATTTGAAAAGTGTGTTCCTCATTTGAAATAATCAGGGGATCCAGTGGGGCCATTTTGCCACTAAATTTAAATCACCTATTCTGAAACTGTTTTTGCCACCCCACCCACATGTATGAATAAAATCTGTGGTTGCTAAATGCGTGACAAATTTACGCTCACGCATGGGTTCTTCAAAATGCGTGTTTCAAACAAAACATGGCTTTGAAATGCGGGACCATCCTGCACAATGCGAGACGGTTGGTAACTATGTCCCTCTTTCTCACTCTCTCTATCCCTCCTGAAATGACTATCACGAACACCCATTCGGAATACCCAAACCCGCGCCAGAGATGCCTATCAACCACATACCGGTACCTGATTGCAACATTCATTATAACAAGAATGCAACTCATAAACACCTATGGTAGAAGCATACGATACGTGGCTCAAACAAGCACTCCGCGCACAGAGAAATCTGTTATCCATGTAAAAAAGTAAAATTTTAAAAAAGAGAAGCAAACAACAACAATTAAACCAAGAACCATTGTGAACCATCGTTTTCATTTGGATCTGCAATTAATGCAAACATACTCATATCTACGATTACCTTACCCCTCCCCAGAAAGAACCAGTGGCGTATATAGGGCCTGT
>NW_022709192.1:0-2214 GCF_011630105.1 Anneissia japonica | reverse complement strand
CCCCAAAAAATCACGGTCAAGTAGTTAAAAATCACCTAATCACCATATTATGTAAATTAGCGCCACTCAACTGATCATCGAGCCCCCCCCCCAAACTTCACCAAATATATGTAAGTTCATTAATGAAGTTTTTTATATGTTGTATTTTAAAAGCTTCTATCTATTGCACACATTTTTATTATTATTTTATTGACTTGCACACAAATATTATGATTATAATGATTATAATAATAATAATTATTATTATATTATTATTATTATTATTTATAATTATTTTAATAATACACCTTTAAGCTTCATAATGCTATTTTATGCTACCAGCTATATATGCTATTTCAATATGCTTCATAAAGCTATTTTATGCTACCAGCTATATCGATGCTATTTCAATGCTTTCTACTAATATTGTGGATATGTGGGATTTTGTGGCTGAGATTCATGATCTATGCCTTGCCTATGCATCCTTACAGCAGGTTACAGTAATTCGTCCTTCAGGGCCAGGCTTCCTGCTGTGCTAATATCTCTAATACTGTAGTTGCCTCTAAATATCAATCTTGATGATAGCGCCAGAATTCAATACCTGTGTTGCATTTGTAGATGATCTTATGAATAAATTGTTAGTGTGTTGAGCGAAATAAAATAATATTTTTTAATAATATTATTCTTTAATAATGATATTTTATTCGGTTTCGTATTATGACTGTACAAAACAATAATATTTTAAACCTCCTCTTTCAAAAAGTATACAAAGAGTAGTCACTATCTCAACACCTGTTCTTTTTTCTGAATTTTCTTATTATTGTTATTATGTAACTTATGTAGCTAATGCAAGGAATTATTATTTGTTAGCAGAACAACTTCAATTAGCCTGTGATGCAAACTAAAAATGGAAGACAAGGCACTGCTCCAGTTACACCGGTGTCCATTGGCCAGTTGGCTAATTGAACAGCGCACTGTTTGGGCGGTGACAACTTCAGTAATTGGGAAAGTCTCCTTGAAACCATCCATGTAAAACACATTATACACATATATCAGTCGTGCCGCTAATCGTCCAAAACCTCAGTTTGTGAGGTTTAACTTCGTTACGTTATCCGGGGCTCCTTCGCCTAATGTGATGTCCTCAAACAGTGAGAAAAAGGATTGTAGGCCCTCTCGGATTATCAGATCTGAGAAAAAGGTGAAGTCTGTTCTCAAAATACTACAAGATGATAGAATACAGATTAAAAACCTCTACAACCACGTTCTTCTCATTATTGAAGCGGGAAAAAATTAATTCTTGATTGAATTCTTTAAAGGAAAAGAAGGTATTGGCTTAGGGTAGAATTGTTAAATTTTTTGATAGAGATATTTTAGGAAAGCTGCTCATTAACGCAAACCTTCAAGGTTCAAATTGACTTCAACAAGGCATTAACATACTGTCTTACACCGGTGCCTTTAAGTTTGGCTAATGCTGATGGGACGAGAAGAACTACAGTAAAGAGCAAGCTCTTGAAAGTAGTAGAGGAATACACTCCAATTATCTATTACTCCGGATTGCATCAGAGGTTTCTGCATACATAGTCGATATGATGGCCAAATTTGATTACTCACATTTAAGGAGCTGGGAATAAGGCTGTTGAATCAGTTGCCTCAGAAGTACAGTCGCATAGATGTGATTGTTAATGCATACAAAACAAAGTTTATTAAAAGTGGGAAACAGAACGACCGTGGGACAAGTGCTCCTTTTCTCATAAATTCGGTAAACACTAAAATACCAAGGAATTTTTCAAGCTTCTTGATGAATGGGTCAAACAAAGATCGTATGACTGATCTCATACTGGATGTATGGAAGGAACATAAGGATATTATTCCCAAAGGGAATTGCATTTATTTTTCAAAGAAAAATGAATATTTTAAGTTGTCCAACGAGAACGTATGCTGTGTGGATGAGCTGGCATCTGATCAGGAAGAAGCAGACACGATAATTGCGTTGCACATTAAGAATGCAATTGCAATCAACCCAGGAACAATTATCATACGATCCCCTTCAGGTGATAGTGATATAATTGTTATTCTATTGGTACTCTTTGCTGAATGTGACCAGATTATGGTTGACAATGGGCATGGAAACAGCAGGAAAATCTATGATCTCAAAGAAAGCGACATGTCCAAAGAAATTAAAGAAGCTCTCCTCGGTCTACATTCTTTTACAGGTAATGAATATGTGTCGACATT
>NW_022709191.1:0-507 GCF_011630105.1 Anneissia japonica | reverse complement strand
CTGCTGCCTTCGTCAGCGTAAGAGTGTCTGAAGGAAGAGGTGGTAATTTGGCTGTATTAACTAGAATATGATAAACTATATATAATCTTAAACTAATCAACTGTGAAGAGAATAGAAAATCTGTAAGAACAATGTTATGGATCAATGGTCAGAATCAATGATATAGGCCTAAATGATAAACAGAGGACTATAATCTCTAGGCTGTAATAGATATGGCCTATGTGAAGCAGGAAATAGAGCATAAATAGGCATATATATTACGAACTATGTGAAATGGAGATATGAAATCAGGGCATATATGAACAACAATATAAATATATATGCTTAAAATTGATGCAGAAAATTAAATGATATAATATATTGAACGATATGCTATGATAAGTATAAGGTCTTATTTGGC
This sequence comes from Anneissia japonica, assembly GCF_011630105.1. Lineage (NCBI taxonomy): Eukaryota > Metazoa > Echinodermata > Crinoidea > Comatulida > Comatulidae > Anneissia > Anneissia japonica. The sequence goes on along the minus strand of NW_022709191.1, from coordinate 107 downwards.
GAATGAATATGAAGATGCGTAGCCCAAATCTTTATTTGCACACCATTTATGTGTATTTAATTGAAGAATCCATCTAATTTCGGCGCATCGTCTATCTGCCAATGACC
>NW_022709190.1:0-1157 GCF_011630105.1 Anneissia japonica | reverse complement strand
TCCCCAATCCTTATATTATTGAATTTGTAGGCTTATGTTGTTATATTATTATTATTATTATTATTGTTGTTGTTGTTGCTTTTTCATATTTTTTATTTTTATGACAAATTGTTCTAGCATAATTTTGTCTGTATTGTTTTATTTATTTGAATGTTTACTGGTTTTATATTGTATTTCCCCGAATCTTTTTATTATTGAATCTGTTTGTTGTTGTTGTTGTTGAAAACAAGGTAAAAAATAAACTAAATCGGACCAACACTATTTTACGATCATATCGTGTAAATTCTTTTCTAACTGTTACACCAAAGGGTTTATTGGGCGAGAAGAGCGAAAATAACATACTAATTTTTGGGCTGTATACTCAATTGCACACACAACGAATGAAAAAATATTATATAGAAAGAGATGAGATATTTATCTGTCATTTGATTAAAAACAAATACGAACAACGCAAAAAAATACAGGTTATAACTACTAAATAGATGCCGGACCAATTTTGGCTTACATGGACTACATTTGGCAGGTCATTTTAAAAGGATCAAATTTTCCCTGAGTGACAGGCCTAGGCCTATCACTTATTTATTATACAATTGTAATAAATACAGTCAAACATGTTCAGTGATAGATTGCATGCCTTAAATGTTCTATACCAGGAGTGTTAACTGTACTGTCAACTCAAGTCACCTGCTGAGCAGGGAGTGTACACAGAGGGCTGATTAGTGTCAATGAGTAGGTAAGCCAGGCTGAGCATGCATGTTGGTGGGTGATCGGGCGGCTAGGGTATACGTAGGGCATATTTTAGTAGGCCTAGGCCTAGTAGTGTGTAGTAGTAGTAGTAGTAGTGTAGTAGAGTAGGCCCAGAGAGAGAGGCTAGCTAGCAATGCGATTCTATTTCTATGTGTGCTACACCAAGAAGCGGTGATAATGATATGAATACTGTACCTTAGTCCAATTTCGATTATAAACTGACGATGCATTATACAATTAAAATAGCTTTACTGTGTTCAAAGTTAGCCAGCAAACCAGGCCTAGCCAACTTCTGAATCCATCAAGTCAAAACAATGTATGAGAGTAATGGAGTATGACGTTGCAACGGTACATTGCAGGTGTACGACTACATGTCAGCAGTTTAAGCGAAAACAGAACCGATTTTGCGG
>NW_022709189.1:0-565 GCF_011630105.1 Anneissia japonica | reverse complement strand
TGACACCTACAGATCACGAGGGTCATCTGCAGGTTGATAAAAGCCACTTAATGCCTATAGTTTTAAGATTAAACAACGATAAATCGTATAATACTCAATTAGGCCCATGTGGCCGAATCTGTGAAAAACGACCATGTAAAAAATTGGCCAATTTTGGGAAAAAACCATGAGCTATAGCCCATACTTTTTTTTTGGAAGATTTTTCTGATCCCTCCATTTTTCAGATGTTTCGTATTCCATGACACCTACAGATCACGAGGGTCCTCTGCAAGTTGATAAATGCCACTTAAAGCCTATAGTTTTAAGATTAAACAACGATAAATCGGATGATACTCAATTAGGCCCATGTGGCCGAATCTGTGAAAAACGACCATGTTAAAAATTGGCCAATTTTGGCAAAAACCATGAGCTATAGCCCATACATTTTTTTGGACGATTTTTCTGACCCCTTCATTTTTCAGATGTTTCGTATTCCATGACACCTACAGATCACGAGGGTTCTCTGCAGGTTGATAAATGCCACTTAAAGCCTATAGTTTTAAGATTAAACAACGATAAATCGTAT
>NW_022709188.1:0-1059 GCF_011630105.1 Anneissia japonica | reverse complement strand
GGCCTACAAGAATATGCAAATAGTCCTTTTATTAGAGTTTGTTTAAGGTTAAATAGGATTTTTGTAACATTTAGCCTGTACTATAACTAGGCTTAGGCCTCATACATTCATTGGTGCTCTGCCATTTTGGCAGGTCTTATGGCATCCAGAATTTTAGAGGTGCCTCTTCTCAGCTCCTCTCTTAATTTGAAAATAACTGTCACCCTGTTTCATTTGATGAAACGCCCCGAGAAACGCGATTTTCCTTACTCTCTGTGCTTTCCCCACAAAGCGTATATTTTTTGTAGCTAGGCCTAGGTAATTATGCAAAACCCAGACCTAACTAAAAAATAAAAATTGCCACAGTATGCAACTCAAGTTAAAATAACACTTTTCTACTCGTGCAGCTCATTAAAATACCTTTTTTAAAGAGCCTGATAATCATATATAATAAATATATTCTTTTACACTAAACTTCGAGATTAATCAACATTGAAATAGAATAGAGTCTAGGTTTGTGCCGCATAAAAAAACACGTGTTTCATCGGTAGAAAGGGGTGAGAGCAGTGCATGTAACTGCTAGCTGGAGAAAATTGTTTTTGCTTTTTTTGAAACGTTTCTCGTCACATACAATGGATATACTGTTTCACCAAAGTTCCAGATAATTCAATATTAAAATAGATAACATATAGGCCTAGGACAACTGCTCACATTTATATCAGATAAAGGTACTAATATGAAGTTCAATATTTTTTTTTTGTATTTTGCTAACACTGAAGACTGTAGACCGGTATCTGTCTGTCGTCCTAGACAGTTTTAATTAATAATCTTAATACTAGAACGATATAAGAAATGATAATTTTAAAGACTAACTGTAAAAAAGATATAATTAGGCCTAACAAAAATTCATAAAAACTGCCTGTTTTAGATTTTTAATTTTACTCCGTAATTTTTCTGAGCAAGCCAAAGCCTAGGCCTATCAATGGAGGTATAATATCTATGTCCTAGGCCTCTCCTAGTTTTATATTTCTGCTGTCTGTTGGTTTTGATCGTAACGGTGACGCGATAATCTCGGTAAAT
>NW_022709187.1:0-1053 GCF_011630105.1 Anneissia japonica | reverse complement strand
TTTAGATCTCCATTTTTCACTAACTCCATGCGACGTTTTTTTCTGTTGTATGAGTAGTCCATAGAACTATTAAACAACTAGAGTGTTGACAAGATGGCGCAGCAATGCAGAATTATGTATGTGTACCATCCAAGATGGCCGTCGTAGTAAAGTGCCACCTTCAGGCTTAGTATACATATTATTACATATTAATAAGCCCTCTGACTGACTATTATTTCATAATGATAATGAGTAATGGTAGTAACAAGTTATTAAACTATTGTAGCCAAAACGAGGCCAAGTGGAGCATCTTATTCAAAAATAAAGTACCAAGGAATGAAAATTAAAATCGTGTACATTACACCCAAACACCGCAACGCTCGAGTTTCAAACATACGGGTAACTACCTGTACTGAACCCTTTGAGTAAATTGAGGGCGCAATTGCAAACGATGGTGCTTAACGAAATTTGATTGGCTAAATCTATGGCAGCCATCTTGGATGGTACCCACACAGTTCTGCGTATTTCGAACATCGAATACATTGCGGTTAGCGCTCTAGTATTCTTATTATTATCTCTATGGAGTAGTCATATGAAGGTACCATATCCCCGACAGTTGGCTATGCATCAATGTACCCTTTGAATACAAATTAATTGAAGACAAGTGAAGATATAAAGGCAGCCGACTGTCGGGTACATAACGACTATCTAACTTTCCACAAAAACATTGGCCTAGTTCAGTACAGTAGTTACTGCGATGCGAGTGTGGTAGATCGTTCAGTCAGTGATATCGTGTTATCGTCTAATACATTTTAATAATGTGTGTACAATTTAAGAATGCACCGCATGGGTCGCTTTCTTTGTTATGCGGTAGTATAGTAGTATACGTAGCAGAGTGACGGCAGCAATCAAACTACTGTAAAATGAAATTACTGTATACCTAGCTAGGCCCTATGCCTACGAAATTTTTTTAAAAATATTACTGTAATTTGCCTGTCGAATTACATTACTAAAATTACTATTTTGGGCCATAAAGACTCCCCCTGTATTTTTCAACCTCCACACAAATTTGAC
>NW_022709186.1:0-891 GCF_011630105.1 Anneissia japonica | reverse complement strand
TGTTTTGTCCTTTGAGGACTCATCAGTGCAGCTCAGATATTTGAGATTGAACCTTAGCAATGAAGCAATAAAAGCTTGTAACAAGGCAGTTTCAAAGTGGTCATTATTTGCTCAAACTACATAGTGTAGTGGGCTAACATTTACACGTCTGTGTTTTATATCTGATTTTATAATCGTTATTAAAAATATTACCTTTAGTAGAATAATTCTTCTTACGTTTGGAGCCCATTATAACACAGGCTTAATGAGTCATTCATCAGGCATCCACTTAAATAGTTGTTGTTACTATATGTATTTTAACCTGTTTAGCAATGTAATTCAGTATTTTAAGTGCTTTCATCAATATATGAAATGTATGCTTATGGCTCTGTCCACACCATCAAATTGTATGTGACAATTGTGTGTGATGTGCCCATATATGGCATGATGATGTCATATTGCCACCAAATATGGCCATTATCATCTTATAAATCTATTATTATTATTTATAATGATTATCACAGTTATTGGTTACATAAAATTTGATAATGTGAACAAATTTTCTGAATGTCTGTAACTATTATTTTCGATTTGTAACCTGTAATTCATTTTCAATATATTGGGTACATTATCATTAGGTATTGCTAACTTATATATATATTAGAATACAACGTTATATAATGTACAAAATTTGATAGATCATGAATTTTTTTGTATCTGTAAAATTTTGAATAAATCTTTTTTTTTGTGAGAAGTAGATTCGGTTTTGTGATTGAAGTGATAAGTGACGGGTAAGTGTATAATTCAATTTCAATTATATAATCTTGGCATTTATATAATACTATAGACTTTTTAAACATCTTTGTGCGTGACTGACTTGCCTTCAACATTACTGAAGAGGCCACATAATTC
>NW_022709185.1:0-1064 GCF_011630105.1 Anneissia japonica | reverse complement strand
TATACTATATTATACATATTATACATAATAATCAAAATAATGATTCAAAAATAGCCTATGTATCTCTTTAACCGATCTTGAGATTTTTTGTTAAACATTGTACAACGTATTTTAATTTATTTTCCCTCGGAGCCTAATATGTAGAGTTTTACTTTATAGTGTATCTCGTTTTTGTAATACTCTATGTTAATTGATTCTGTGTTTTTGGAATGGATAACAGTAAATATTATACTATATTATACATACTATACATAATAATCAAAATAATGATTCAAAAATGGCCTATGTATCTCTTTAACCGATCTTGAGATTTTTTGTTAAACATTGTAGAACGTATTTTAATTTATTTTCCCTCGGAGCCTAATATGTAGAGTTTTACTTTTGTGCTTAAGCAGCGAATGAACTTTCGAACTCTTTTTTGATCCCCAGACGCCGTAACTTAACACAAAGCGTGTCGTTGATTTTCTCCTTATTTAAACAAGGTGTTGAAAGAGAGTAAAGCCCACAATCCTACAAACAATAGCTATGACCTGCCATCGTTGCAGTATAAGTGTAGTGCATACAGTACAGTATCAACAGTAGTTTTCATCACAACTGTAGTACTTGAGTGCAACGTTGTGTGTGAAATACGGTGTTGAATGGCTCAGGGATTCTCAACTGGAGACTGACAAGCCATTTCCGGCCCGCGAGTGCATAATATCTGGCCCGCTAACTAGAAAAAACTTTCCGAAAATAATTGCATTTACTCCACATGTCGTCACATCCCCATCTAGACCTTAGGTCGTCTCACGACCTCACACGATAAATGACCCTTAACATTGATTTCCCCCAAATTATAAAATAATATAGTTGAAAATCTCTAGGCTAGCTGTTTTTTCGGTGATGGACTGGTGAGCATGTAGAAAATAGGTTTGAGAGAATGAAAGTTGGGTTAACATTTATAGCACAACTATAATACTGACAAAAATTGTATTCATGTCCAGGAATGGTTTCTCTGTTATATTTACAAATTGTGTACTACCTCTATTAATTCCGAACAGGAAGATTATGTATACATATAAATA
>NW_022709184.1:0-818 GCF_011630105.1 Anneissia japonica | reverse complement strand
ATAGGTTATTTAGGTGTTAGTCTAATACCCTCAACATTTTAAAAATATTTTTTTATGATCTCCCTGTTTCTACAGAATACAACGAATACAGCGACATTTAGTATTATTATGCAGATTTTAAATTAAAATTGACCTAGTTGGCGTCCCATAGAGAGGATATTAAGAATGACGTTTGTAATACCATATATCCTCACACAGCCTATCTTACAATGATTAACGATAGCGGTCAAATACCATGTCAAATACCAAATAGTGTATTCATTTGTGCTAGAAGTATGATAGGTCAATGGTGTCAAACCCAAATAGGCCTGCTGAATCTCGCAGTCTTTTGTAATTTTAATCGAGTAAGTAGGATAAGTTGTTGTATAATCGGTAAGCGATGGATTTCTGTTGTATAAAATGCATTATAAAATTAATTAGAGATTTGAATGTTGGCGTACTTCAGATTCTGAATTGATGATATGGGCCAAGCAAAGTTAGGCCAGAGGCCTACAACAGGCCAGGGGCCAGGTCTATAAGGTAGTCCTAGGTACACAAAAAGAATACTAGGTAATTAGGTAAGCCAGGGCTTGGGAGATCTGGCGCAGTTGGACTAAAACACAGAATCGTTTCTATTTGTTTTTTTTTTCGACTTTTATTAGTTAAGCTCTACAGTGGCGGATCCTGTTTGCTGGAGGGGAGAGGGGTAGGTTGTGGAAAGACTATGCAGCAGTCAAATAACGAGTGTGCCATGAATCATCTAGCTAAGAATTGGGGGTATATTCACGTTAGCCGAGACACATGCATCTGTCCCTGTTCTGTAGTGGTAGGAGACGCTA
>NW_022709183.1:0-698 GCF_011630105.1 Anneissia japonica | reverse complement strand
TTTTTCCAGTGGATATTTAGTTTGTTTTGTCATTCTTGATCGGATTTTCTCTACTGTTCCGTTTTAACTTTATATTATCATTATTTGCATTTATGTGGCTGCTCGTTGTTTTTATGGGTTTATCCCATTTGCCATTAAATTTATATATTTTTATCGAATCTCTCCTTTTGAGATCCAGCGGGCCGCCGTTGATGCACAGTAGAGATTGTATCTTTAGATCTCCGATTAGTCCATGAGACCACCGACTAGTGCTGTCTGGTAGAGTCTCGTAGAGGACGCGTTAAGAATGACAAAATATACTCTGTGTTTACTGGAACAGTCTTCCGCCCCATAACATTCCATAATCAAGTAGACGCATAGCTCTTGTTCCAATATTTGTATCCACACCTGAGCCGTATCTATATACTGTCTTGGTTTGGCATTGACGGTTCATTAGCGATGCTGCAGTTGAACGTCGGGCTAGCCTAGGCCCTGCTCAAGCTGGTCATAACGTTTGGTCTTCATCTTTACCGTAGCTGCACTGATGAGGCCTAGAAGGCCGAAACTGATCCGTCTGCAGATATTGGGATTTTTTCCAGTGGATATTTAGTTTGTTTTGTCATTCTTGATCAGATTTTCTCTACTGTTCCGTTTAAATTTATATTATCATTATTTGCATTTATGTGGCTCCTCGTTGTTTTTATGGGTTTATCCCATTT
>NW_022709182.1:0-981 GCF_011630105.1 Anneissia japonica | reverse complement strand
CAAAAGTCTATGGTGAATATTATTTCAACAAATATTATATTTGCATTGTTGAGTTACCCTAATAGTAATAGGCCCTAGGTATAGGTAGGGCCTAGGCTAGGACTACTGTATGCCTCGAGATAGGCCTATATAGCCTTATAGGCCTAGGCATACATGATTGGTGTCGGGCTAGGAGGTAGTCTAGGCCTGCCTATTAGTAAAAGGCCACCTATCTATAGTAGAAAATTTATTCGCGCGATTCGGACATTTTTACTAACATAGAATGGCAAATTAGACTGCACATAGGCCCTACGTAGGCCTAGCCTAAATAGGCTATCTGATAATAGTGATTCGCGCGACCCTTGCCTACTGTCTGTAGGCCTAGACCTAGGCTTATTGGACGTTTAGGACCAAATTAAGTCCTAAAAAAGATCTCTTTTGAACCCTAACAGGGTTTCACTTTTATTGTGGGCAGTTGACCAAGTCTTCTTTGTAGCTTTGCGTTTGACCCCTTGACCCCTTTGCTATTTTCTATAGATAGGATAGTCTTATCAACTTTAATCCATGAGTATTTAGCCTAGGCTATATGGGAGTGCTTTCGTTAGTGAGTAGATATATAATGTTGACATAGACCTTGGTAGCTGACTTTAAAATTGTTTAAATAAGGTGTGTATTATTTTTGGACAAATTAAAATAAATTTGAATAAATCACAAATGACTTTTACATATTGGCGCTAACGAAACTAACCAACTTTTTTGAATAATGCTATGTATAATATTTTTCTTGATTGGACCACAAGAAGAGTAAACCAAATATTTATAATGACATTAAATTCTTATTCATTTTAGAATTTATTTTTACCATAAAAAGGAAGCAAGCTTACCAATAGGTGAAAAATCAGTATGGCCAGCAAGAGGTAAGCCAAAAAAAAAAAACAAAAAAAAATACCACATACCAAAAAATAATCAGAAGCATGGAAAATGTATTTTTTCCATTTTACA
>NW_022709181.1:0-4547 GCF_011630105.1 Anneissia japonica | reverse complement strand
ATATGTGTGTGTGTGTGTGTGTGTGTGTGGGGCGGGGGTGATAATATTTTGCATTTGTATAGCACTCATTTTGGGTTTGTGCACTCTTGTATGCAAACCAGTCTACCACGTCGTCACACAAGGCTGAACCAAGCCATGTTTGAGTCAGTTGTGTTTCATTCTTGAAATCCTAAGCTGCACTGGTGAGATGTAACAAGACAAAAGCCACCACTTGGTACAGATGCAGTAGTGGTAAGAACATGGACCTATTAGTATTAAATAGGTCCATGGTAAGAGTAAGTATTCCATCGTGAATTTTATGCTGTTAATGTTTCACTGATTTTAACCGACTTTCGGCAAACCGGGTTTAGGCAACTGGGTTCGGCAAACTAGATTTCAGCCAACTGGGATTCCTTGCTTTTGAGTCGGCAAACTGGCACTCGGCAAACTGGGATTCGGTAAAGTGGTCTCGGCAATCGGCAAACTGGATTTCGACCATCTGGCCTAGATCCACCATACCATAGGTATGCCTATGTGATTTATTGACAACTTGCTAGAAAACTAATTACCAATGCAGCTCTCTTTTGATATTGAGTTTGTGCAAAGTGTGGTTCCTCAATCCCATCTGAGCTATTGCTGAAACGGGTATTGTGGTAAAGGGAAGGGCACCAGTATGCCCATTTTACGCAAAATATTAGAAATCTGAACCCATTCTTAAAAGTTGACCCATTTTACACATGAGAAATCTGGACCCACTTTTAAAATGTGGACCCATTCTTTGTGGACCCAATAGAAAAAATGTGTGGGACTGTCCCAACTCTCCCAATAGCTGGCTATGGCCTTACCCAAAAAAGGTAACCTAACAGAATGCCAAAACTACAGGACCATAAGCCTGATTAGCCAACCCAGCAAGGCCACAGCAAGGTTATGCTCCAAATGATCCTCAACTGACTGAAAACAAAGGCTGAGAAACTATTTGCCCGGGCGAAATAGGGGAAAAAGAAAAGAATTCTAGACCAACCTTTTCAGGACCCGTTGATTTTTTTTTTGATTTTTTTTTTTTTTGTTACAATAAGAAAATTAGAATTTTGAAGAACATAGAAGTCATTAAAACACACTTCAAATGTCGGGAAAATTAATTTCCCGCCATCTAGGAATCAAAATTTTCCCGGGGGAGAACCCCCGGACCACCCATTCTTTTTGGGATTTATCGATTCATAGAAAAAAAATACGCATGCAACTACTCATTTGTTTATGTATGTATGCACACATAAAATAAAAAATGAGAAAAATTTACCTGACCGTTTTCAAGAGGGGAAAACCTTGAATTTTGAAGAGCTTTAAGTCATTAAAAGACATTTCAGAAGTCAGGAAAGCTCATTTCCCGCCATCTAGAAATCGAAATTTCTCATATTATGTGTAAAATGGGTCAACTTTTAAGAATGGGTTCAGAAATCGAAATTTTACGCATGCAACTACTCATTTGATTATACAAAATAAAAATTGAGAAAAATTTACCTGACCGTTTTCAAGAGGGGGAAACCTTAAATTTTGAAGAACTTTAAAAGTCCCCCTTTTTCTTTGGAGTTCATTGATTAATTGAATCATTTTCAAGAGAGGGGAACCTTGAATTTTGAAGAATTTAAAAGTCATTAAAAGACACCTCAGAAGTCGGGGAAGAACCACAGGAGCCCGAGCCCCCCCCCCCTCTTTTTGGGATTTACCGATTCATGGAAAAAAATATGTATGCAACTTAATCAATCTTCTTTTATGTATGTATACAGACATAAGGCCTATTTACTGTAATAACAATGGGAAAAAATTACCAGACCATTTTCAAGAGTGGAAACCTTTAATTTTGAAGAACTTAAATTAAAGTCATTAAAAGATACTTCAGAAGTCGAGAAAGCTCATTGCCCACCATTTACAAATCAACATTTTCCCAGGAAGAACTCGAACCTCCCTTTCTTTGGGTTCATTGATTCATTATAATAATTTTCAAGAGGGGAAAACCTTGAATTTTGAAGAAATTAAAAGTAATTAAAAGACACCTCAGAAGTCGGGAAAGCTCATTTCCCACCCTCTAGGAATCAACATTTTCCTGGGGGAGAGCCCCCGGACCCCCCGGACCCCCCTTTCTTTCTGGGATTCATCGATTCATGGAAAAAAAATTGTATGCAACTACTCAATTTTTGTGTGTATGTATACACACATAAGGCCTATCTACTGTAATAACAATGGGAAAAAATTACCTGACCGTTTTCAAGAGTGGAAAACCTTGAATTTTGAAGAACTTAAAAGTAATTAAGACACCTCAGAAGTCAGAAAAGCTCATTTCCCGCCATCTAAGAATCAAAATTTTCCCGGGGGAGACCCCAGACCCCAGACCCCTTTTCTTTGGAGCTTATCAATTCATTGAAAAAAGAATACGTATGCAACTACTCATTTTTTAAAATGTATGTATACACACATAACAGGACTATTTACTGTAATGAGAAAGTTTACCGTAACGTTTTCAAGAGGGGGAAACCTTGAATTTTGAAGAACAAAGTCATTAGACACCTAGCTCAAAAGACGAGAAAGAACATTTCCCGCCATCTAGAAATAAAAATTTTCCCAGGGGAGGAATGTTGACCCCACAACCTAGATTTGATTCCAGATCTGCATGATTCATATTCCCATTCATCTTGTAAGTGGCGCCCCCCCCCCCAAACTTTGAAAAACATTCCGCCAGGCCTGTTTCATGTGTGTCATTGAATTAAGGAAGAGTCTATTTATTTGAATTTACAATCTCATGCATTCTGATCCTTCGAGGTGTAAGTGTCAGAACACTCTGAGTCCGAAGCCTTTGTACACCGATATCATTGGTAAAGTCGGCGCACTAGCAAAGTAATTAACTCTTGTGACAGCTTTAATTTGGGCAGTCATCTCTGTGGTTCATATGCTATTTGCTAATACTCTGTATACAATAATTCAAGAGAATCCAACCAAATCGCATATTCCCGAAAAGTATGTAATTAATTGCCAGGGGCCTCAGGCCTCTTTGTTTCATCCCTGTCTGTTGGATCCAAAACAGAAAGAATGTGTTGACAAACATCCATTTTTAATACGCACATTTTTTTTTAATTTATCAAACACTATATTTTTCTGGTAGTTCGGCTGAAAATCTATTATTTTAATAGCTCTATACTAAACCTTGCATTTCAACAAATGAAATATAAACAATTTATTTTTTTACAATACAGCGCCTTGAGACCTTGTTCATGTGCTATAGCAAATTTATATACATTACATTACCCCAAGACTATACAAGAATTTAATGAACACTTCATTTGGATATGCAATAGTAATTTTGTACATGTATCTTTATATAATGTATTAAAGAAGTTAATATACATCAAGATAGAATGGACTTGACCAACATATTATTTACAACAATACATTACAACCACCATGATCATTTTTGTTCTATACCAACATGGCTAATATTCTACATAATTATTTCATTTAAAATTATTATTATATAAGCTGTAAAACATACTAATGGGATTATTATTGTATCGGTACAATCATGATAATGCAGTGTTAAACATACCCATCAGATTGTGGAAAGTGTTCCATGGTTCAACATTTGCAAACTTTTGAATATCTGTCATATTTCAAGTCAGTAGCAAGGCAATTGGGGGGGGGGGCGCTGTTCATGGGACACTTTTATTTTGAACATTTAGTTGGGGAATTTTTGTTGTGAACATGAAGTTCCAATAATCAAATTTATTATTTTTATTTTTTAAAGCCCTGTCCGGACTATTTTTTTTTTTTTAATGTGACATGCCTAAATATAGTCATGATTACATCACATCATGACCATATATAGTGCGCTATTTAAATTGCATTTCAGCCATCCAGCTGAAACACAAAGACAGAAGCAACTGGAATTGAACCAAGGCAAACTCTCATTGTTAAACACACACAGTGGTTACCACAAGTTTAGCAAACTGAGCTAAACTGCCCTATTACCCTAAACGGAATAATTAATATTCACTTTAATTAAGGTTAATAATGGTTTATTACTGTACAACCTAATATTAAAGCTAGAAGTATTTAATCATTGTCTAGGAACCTGATCCCAGATTTAAATATAACAATATTCACTTTAACTTGATTGGTTTGGCCAAGTTATTAAAGCAAGAAATATTGAAAATTTATATATTCAATTTAGTCAATATCACTTCAAATAGAAAAACTGCAGCAAACAGTCACAATGTAGGTAAACCTACTGTCAAAAAAAATATTAGCTTGTGAAAAAATAAAGAGTATAGAATACTAGTACAAATACGGTATTACCTAATAAATTTTAATCGATCATGTAATAATTGGACTAGTTGCCATACTTAATACATAAAAAAAAGACTTAAAAAAACTCAGGGACAGATCCAAAAGAGGGGGGCCCACCAAAAAAAACCAAAATAAATAAAGAAAAAGTGAGAAGAGGAAAAAGGAGGAAAGAGAGAAAATGCCATACTCAATGCATTACAAAGACTCAATAACTACACTGGTACAAATGTGCT
>NW_022709180.1:0-734 GCF_011630105.1 Anneissia japonica | reverse complement strand
TTTTTGCCGCTTTCTTGCTCATAACTTTTGTAATATTACAAGCAATTTGGCCCATTGGGCCACCATTTGTAATACCTTTGAGTGTTTTTGTTTTTATCAATAAAGTAAAGTGAAAAAAAAAAAAATTAGTACAATGTAGTACCAGTAAATGACTTGTGGCCGAGTTGACTTGTGGCCGAGTTGATTTGTGGCCGAGATGACTTGTGGCCGAGTTGACTTGTGGCCGAGTTGACTGTAGCCAAACTTTTTGTGGCCGAGTTGACTTGTGGCCGAGTTAACTTGTGGCCGAGTTGACTGTGGCCGAGTTGACTTGTGGCCGAGTTGGATCGAATTCGAACACTAACCACATATAAAGCATAGAGGTGGACATTCGTAGCATAGGCCTAATTACACTCTACAGTATGTTTTTTTGGCATATTATTTGGGCTCATGTAGCATTATTGCTATGCATAATTTCATGAAAACGTACTGTAGCATCATTAAATTTTAAATTGATATAAATTTCATTAGGGCCTAAATTTAGAAATTAAATTACAAAGGAAAAAAAAGGCACGTAGGAAGCAGTTTGTTATTGGTCAGGTCAGAGGGATTTTATTTTTCGCTCTCCAAGAGTGTCTCAACTGGCTTCTCATCCCATTCCCATTCAGCCACCGCGACATGTGCTAGTGATGAATTCGATCCAACTCGGCCACAAGTCAACTCGGCCACAAGTTAACTCGGCCACAAGTCAACTC
>NW_022709179.1:0-637 GCF_011630105.1 Anneissia japonica | reverse complement strand
GTAAATATAGGCTATATATACATACATATATATATATATATATATATATATATAGATAGATAAATAAATAAATAGATAGATATACACACATATGTCTACCAAGTGTTCTTTATTCTTTCCAGCGGGTGTAAATGAATATCGTCAGAATGATTCCCCCTACCCCGAGTGTGCTGCCGCCATGTGCCAGTGTGATAAGGCTGGGGCTGAATGCTTCGCCGCGGCTGACTACGACAAAACCCTGAAGGATTGGCCACAGAGCAAATGCTGAGAAAGATTTTGTCGTCAACTACAAAATAAATGCATTACGGTTTACTTGCTCTTAGCTTTACTTAGATAATTGATTATACTTATCCATTTTTTCAATTCATCTATATTTTAATGATTTTGTGATTAAAATTTCAGTGAAAGGTAATTTTTTATTTTGTTTCTTTAGTGCGTGGTATTGCTGTTCACATCTTAGCTACAGCGAATTTAGAATACAAGACGAAATGTAATAGTTATAATTCGAAAGAGATAGTACAGAGATTGACCATTGATTTAAACTCTAAACAGTCCTGTGGGAATAGTCTTGTGTTAAAAAAAAAAAAAACCTTGTGAACGTGAAGATGAATCGCTGAGAACCATGGTTACCCGTAAC
>NW_022709178.1:0-1099 GCF_011630105.1 Anneissia japonica | reverse complement strand
GGTATCAAGTTTGTTTTATTTTTTTTTCAAACCACAACACTTCCAAACACAACACAATTCTGTCTGCTGTAGAACCTTATCCAAACTGCAGTAGTATAAAATTGAGGTTTTTGGAGTATATCCATACCAGCTAGGAAAGTCCCTGGAGTCCGATCCATCACATTTAAGACAGTTAGTTTGGACAACGAGAGTACACAACATTCCATAAATGTTTTCCTCTTATCATACAGTTTACTAGTCTTTTCAAGAGCAGGGGGGTATTGTCTCTCATTAGTATGGCTTTAATATTTGTCAAAATAGAAAACTATGAAATAGGGCACAACAAAAGATCCAGATTAGCCTGGGTACGGATGCACAAAACAAACAGATGTCTGGAAAGTCACGTTTGCCTGTTTACAAAAAACAGCGTAACATACTAGTAACGTACATACTACATACACACGAGCAGGATTTTAAAAGTTCCTGTGCTTGCAAGCATAGGAGCCAAAAATCAGTTTTTTGATTTCATATGGCAATATGATGACGTCACAATGTCGGATCAGCCATTATGATCTATAAAATCATATCTAGAACTCATGTGCTTTCAAAATATATAATAAAAATTGGGGGTCACCTTTCATTCTAGGGAGCTATAATTGATACTTTATAATTGGTACTTTTGTACGTGCCGCGCGCGTAAAAATGCGCACGAGGTGCCGAAAATGTTTAAAATGTTGAAATGCTCAAAATGGCTTAAAACTTGCTCTAATTTAGTCAAAAATTGATTTTGACCATTTTAAAATTTCTACACGCGCGTTATGAAGCCCACGCGCAAAATGAGTGTACATTACATTCAACCTTCACTCGAAGTTAATGCTCACGTAATACAATTTCGAAATGTCAATTGGTTAGGCTAATATAATCAATTGCGTAAAAAACACAAAAATGCGCGTAGATGTCGTCACACGTGACTGGTAACCTTGCAAAGCTTGTCACTATTCCAGGCCAAGCCAAATGTTTGTTGTAGTCGTTTTGTGCGTAGCTCTCTGCAAATTTGAGATATCGTCAGTGGCATATCCAGGGGGGGGGGCGTGGGGGAGCATGCCCCCACAAAAAGCTT
>NW_022709177.1:0-551 GCF_011630105.1 Anneissia japonica | reverse complement strand
CATGTTCGTTAGTTTATTTGCGATCGTCATCATACGAATGCATGTATTTGTGCCAGAATGGGTTTTCTTAGGATTATTTATTAACTTATAACTATGAACTTATAAATTCTATGGCCACATGCTCGGCTGCCAATTCAGTAAATGGTTGGAATACCTTTGTCCGAGTCCTTTAAGAATAACTTTTTCGCAGCCACGAAGCATTTGATGATTGCTGTCGCATTGGAAATTTTGGTTGTTATTAATATGTGTGTCCCTTAGAGACATTAACGTATATAGGGGCCTATATTTTTATTTAAAGAGAACTCAGCCTCAACCGGGACTCGAATCTGGGACCTTTTGCATACATGTCGAACATCATAACCATTTGGCCACGAGCGCCAGGTAGAATTTTAGTTCCTTTCTTATTTTTTTCTATCTATATCTATATACATATATATATATATAATATATATATATAATATATGTATAATATATGTATATATATATAATATATATAGAATATAATATAACGTAACAGTAAAGAAACTCAAATACGTAAGATGTTGACTTTA
>NW_022709176.1:0-593 GCF_011630105.1 Anneissia japonica | reverse complement strand
ATTAATTTGGGTGTTTTTGGGACCTGAAAAAGTAACGTTATTATGTCCTGTACACCTAAAGGCCTGTAGATAACATTATTCATATTATGGACAATCACCGGAGACGATCAATTTCTAACAAATTTCATACCACATTATTAAACATCAACAGTTAGATAAGCCGGCAAATATATAATGCAATGCATGCTATAGCAGGGACGTAACCAGGATTTTGAAAAGGGGGGAGGGGGGAGCCGTTATACGAATTACTAAGGACCCCTCCGGGGTCAAGTGGGCGAATCCCCCTGTGAAGTAGCGCACTCTGAACATTCTTAGGACTGTTTGAGAGGATAAAGTGAAAATTGCAATAGACACATTATAAATAAGCGCAAAATAATTACATAATAAATCAACAGTGGCAGATGCAGGAATTCAAAAGAGAGGTGAACAAAGGAGGGACATTTACAGACTGAGGAACCACTCACCTCAGCCCCACCATGGTTGGGGCTGAGTTAAGAAAATTTATGATTAGGGCATCTCTAGACGGCCGGAAATTACACTCTCGCACTTTAATTTGAATATGTTTTTCTTATTTTTCCTTAAAAAATGAAGTG
>NW_022709175.1:162-1477 GCF_011630105.1 Anneissia japonica | reverse complement strand
TCTGAATTCCTGCATAATTAAAATAAAATGGCCCAAATCATTCCAGTATAGGATGCAGTTTTTTTAATATGAAATCTAAGCTTTCACAAAAAAAGAAAAACATAGAAGGCTACATAATGGCAGGGGTGCGATTGATGTATATGCACCTCCCCAGGGCACCTCCTAAATTGAAAATGATCCATATTTTTAAGACAGTCGAAATGTATCGAGTAAGTAATCTATCCGTATCCGCCCAACACTGCTTAAGCTGCGGTCCAACCATCTCTTTCCCTTGACGCTGTCAGTGACTCTAAGCGATGCCCATACCCAACTTGGCCCATTTTTGGCAATCCTGGCTATGGCCTGGAATGGTCTAATCCTCATCACTTATTCAATTAATTAATTTAAAGAATTAAAGGCTTCTTTAAATTGTGCTTCATGATTGTTTTGAAAAAGATATTATTCAAGTTTATTAATATTAATGATTATTTTTTTTCCATCCAATTGTAAATTACTTTTAATTAGATTTTATTTGCAAAATACAAGTTTCTAAATAAAATTGAAATTGACTGATTGATAAATGAATGATTTTTATTGTGCTGTATGCGTTGGCGTTTGTATCATGCCCGGTTAGTTAGGCTAGCAGGGATTGTACCACTGGGGCCAGGAAGCATAAAGCATGATTCGTTGCAGAGAAATTGTATTGTTCAACTGTTAAATCTGATTAAATAAGGTTTTCAAATCCATAGTCTTAGCTTCCAGGGATTTGGCGGGATTTTTGTTTCCCCCACCCCCGACGGAGCCACACCCCCACCAATTTAGGCTTTCTTCACGCCCCCATCAGATCTCCTGTCGGCTTAAAACCCACGTCAATCTCCTAGATGCGTGACTATAGCACAGAGAACTAGTTTAAGTTACAAGAATGATGGTCAGTGATGATGTTGACAATTACGATGATAATGATGGTAATTATGGAGTGCCGTTGGTAATTGATGTGGCGACATTTGTTTTTATTTATTTGCTCATAACAGACAATCATTTCACAATAAAAACTGCATTTAAAAAAATAAAAACAGGAAAAATTTACATAAAAATAAAACCGTTCAAACAGACAAAAGGAAACATCAAAATGGTAAAAAGAAATTAGACAGTTCACAAAACAAAGAGAAAAACAAATGCACAGTTTAAAAATTAAAAAACGAAGAAAAATGTCATCAATCAGACAAGGAACCAAATCAAAAACGAAAAATAATAAGAAAACTGAGCGTTGGATGACCCTTTAAAATAAGATAACTGATACGTCAGAGAGAGCGTTGGATGACCCTTTAAAATAAGA
>NW_022709175.1:0-149 GCF_011630105.1 Anneissia japonica | reverse complement strand
AAATAAGATAACTGATACGTCAGAGAGAGCGTTGAATGACCCTTTAAAATAAGATAACTGATACGTCAGAGAGAGCGTTGGATGACCCTTTAAAGTAAGATAACTGATACGTCAGAGAGAGCATTGGATGACCCTTTAAAATAAGATAA
>NW_022709173.1:0-501 GCF_011630105.1 Anneissia japonica | reverse complement strand
TTTTTTTTTTTTTTTGCGCTTTTAAAATCGTTATTATTATTATTATTATTATTATTATTATTATCTTGCATAAATCTTGTTTTGTATTTTATATATTTTCATTGGTTAGGCCTACTGTTATTTTATGTGTGGAAGCTGTTTATTGGCTTATGTTAAATAAAAATAAAATTGAGTGTTAAAGGCCTATGTTAATGTCAAAATATAAATAAAACATACAAGTGAATGTTCGTGTACCGTTGTATTTCATTAATAGGCCTAATTAGGTGCTAATTCTTAACTCACCCAAACAAACATGTAGTGCACAGAAAACAGTATTCAATTCTTATATTCGGACATTTATTTATCCATCGACAAAAAATACAAATATATGCTGTATATACATGCTACAGGCCGCTTTAAATACACGAGTCTAGGATTCGGGGCTAGATTCTGATAAATAAAAGTTAAACTATGATAGTAAAAACTATCCCCCGACGGACACCATCCCGGTATATAAGTTAG
>NW_022709172.1:5609-20933 GCF_011630105.1 Anneissia japonica | reverse complement strand
TTCTATTGGCTAGATGGTTATCAATAACCCCCTTTTCAATTACCGAAAAACTATACCTGTATTTGTACTGTACAGTATTGTATTTTTTCATATTTCAATATATGACATTGGTTTGCATGAAATTTAGTGGCGAAACGTGGTAGGGGCGTGTGCCCCGGTATGGACGCTTTCAAATATGCACGGGCGGATCCAGAATTTTTCAAACGTGTGGTGGAGGCACGTATTTGTACTGTATTCTATTTTTTTCTAATTTCAATACATTACATAACATTAATTATCATTGAAATTTAGTAGCAAAACGAGGGAGGGGGCACATGTCCTGATCTGGTCGTATGCTTTTCAATTGTTTGGTGGTGGTCCTTTTTCAAACCCAACACAAAAAATGCCCCGTTTTCAGTAAAAATTGTGAACATAATATAAATCCAAATCAGGATCTCCAAGGCTTCTAATCTTTTAACACTATAACAACGTGGCGAAGTTTTTTGTGATTGGATAACATACTATAGTCTTGTATTTTATAATAATTATACTACTATTTCATCATGTATTTATATAAAATACTGTATTATTGTATGTACGTTTATATAGGAAGCTTACCTTTTAAAATTCTGCTCGTAGATGCAAGTTAAGTAACCTTATGCTGTGTTTAAATTATTTGAAATTTTATAATTTAAGTCAATGTTTTATTTCCAATGTTTGAACGTGTTTTTATGTATGCTTCTCCTTGTTTGGAGGGGTTTTTTTTAAATAAATTTATTTATTTGAATAAATTGAATTGAATTATTAGTCTATGATGTTCGGAGATTTGTTGTGAGTGGTTAAGATAATAAGTCTTAGATGTTATTTTAAAAGACCAACTTAAATTTTGAATACAGATTTAGGACAGACAAGTCAACCTTTTTCTTGGGGACGAAACAATAGTAACTTTAACGAGCTATTGGAATGAATGTACAAACTTTTATGTAGGCCTAGTTGTCTCAGGTTATTGTTGTGGTGTCTGCGGTTTACTTGTCTACGGGCGATAAACCGTTTTATTCTAATAGTTGACGATAGAAGACAACAGAGAAATGTTTGAAGGAAAAAAAATACTTTATTTGATGTGAATGTCTAAGGTAAACATAATAGTCTGTTCGGTGTTTTATGTCATTCGATTGGTAGCCATTGTGTTTCAGTATGAATATAGTTTCTTATTGAAGGGTCTGAAAATCACTGATGGTGTGCCCTTCTACTGACTTCTACTTAGTCTATTACAAACCCCTTTCTTAGTAAAATGGTGATGGAACGATCATTTGGGTAAGTGAATGTCAGTGTGGGTCGGTTTACGGTAAATGAGCTGTGTGAGACAGCGCGCCTTTTCCCGTCACAGAAAATAAAAAACATCAATAAAATGACAGATAGTGACTGGTTTCCGTTCCTCTTCAAATGTTTCAAGAAACATTTCAGGACATCCATGTGTGTGTCAGATGATAACAAATTCTTCTAGCAAGATAATATAAATGACTGAAAATTTGGGGTGATCTTGGGGTTCGGTCTCCTATTAAAGGGTTAGATTTATGTTAAAAGATTTACAATTATTATTTGGTTCTTTAAAAAAGTGGTCCTATATTAGAGGGGTATTGGAATTAGAGGGGCATCGAATTGTCAGGTGCACTGTACTGTAAATGTAAATAAACATTTGTAAAGCAATATTCACAGAGATGCATACATACTGTAGCCTTCGGATTATTGAGGATCCCTACAGGGCGATCAGTGTGGAAGGATCATTTGTGTTACAAGTGCTCACAAATTCTTCCAAAGACAGACACAAGTTCATTGAGAATTCAATAATTTAACAGTAATAGACATAATATTTAATCATATCGAAACATTCACATTACGGTTTACCAATGAAAGACTACACTTTTGACGTCATACAGTAAGGTTACACATAAGCCTACATCATAGTCAGTACCTGTACCATCAACATGAATGATCCCGGTATTCTACACCTACAGTGATAATTATATTGTATTGCCTTTTCTCAAATAATCTAGCATCTAGATTCTTGGCCTCAGTTTTAAAAAGAACTCAAGGATGGCTAATAAATTACGAGCTTCAATTTGTATTAGGCCTTAAGGCATCCAAAGTTTTCCCCAGTTTAGTAAATTCAAAATCGCATGCCACCCTTTCAATGTCTTAGAATATCTTTGTATGTATTTCATGCCACAATATTTTATTTATTATGCAATTATCAATGTTATTATATACTTTGTGTTTTGTTTACTATTTTAAATGTTCTTGTATCCAAACAACGAATTTCCATTTTATAATCTGTATTTTTTAATAGACGTGTCAATAAATGAATCTTAAATCTTAAGTCTTGAATATTTACAAAATATCTAATATCCTCTTATTCCTCCGCGAAACCTGAATTTAAGACACACGAGAATGTAAATCCACTAGTGCTTAAAAACACTTGTGCGGAAATTGCGAACACTCGCATGTTCTTTTCATAAATTACACGTCATTAAAGATGACAACGTATCACGCACTTGGATCCTACCCGTGCACACTTGGTCGTACATGTGTTTGTAACGATGCTCATGGACTTTTACACCAGTTGTACTAATCGACTGGATATCGTCTATATTGATGATTCGACTAAAGTCGTCACGCCCCATTAGCCAATACGTCTCCATCATTTGTTTTCCCTAAAACAACACAAATTCAACAACAGTGTTAAAAAAATAGGCTATACTGTACAAGAAATAATAAGGTATACAATGAATTACAATAATAAAAACATAATTAATAAATAACAAATAGTAATTAAGGTACTTAAGGTACAATACAATGTACTAATTAAGAGTTTAAAACATTTACTTAATACACTGAAAATGCAAAAAACCCCAAAACCAAAAATACTAATTCTATAATACCAGTTATTTACACGGGAACATTTATCAGTGATTGATGCTGTATTACAAAAGTTATGAACTGGAACAATAAACGAGAGCAGAGAAAACATGATCTAAATGGGCCTTCCCAATGTGGTAAGCAAACTACTGACCAATCAGAAAAGGGACAAGAATACGCGCTTGTCCCACGGACAAGGATAACCTCTTAGATTTCGGTGAATTAACAGAAATAATAAAAGAGGAACGAGGGCTAACAGCGCGTTTCCACGCCACTAGATTCAAAATAATTTATTCTCTTCCCCGGGCCCGAGAAAGGTAAGTTTCACTAAGCAGACAAGAGTGGATTCTTCCGATTTTAAGTTTTTAGGCTTGGGAATTCGATACTAAATTTTATATAACAGAACAAAACAAAGATACCTGGATCAACAAAAAAAAAAAAAGAAAGAAAGAAAAAGTGCACTTGAGGTGAATGTGGTCAACTGTTCATCCTTTGTTTTGTTTTTTTTTTGTTTTTGTTTTTGAAAACATAAATAACAATACTGCTCCTCTTTGTTTAGTGAAGCTCTCACTAAAAATAAAAACGTAAAGCTGGTGTTGATGAAAAGTTGAAAAGATTGAAAATCGGACATAACATTTGAGAGCAGCTTAGCTCAGTCGGCTAAACTGGTGGTAGCCACTATGTGTGGGCTGAGCCGTAGAGATCTCTAGGTCCGCCGGCTCGTTTCCCATCGCTGCTCTCCTTGTTGCTGAAATGCAAGTTAAACCGTCTTTCGGATGATACGTTTAAGCCGTTGGTCCCGTGTGCACGTTAAAGAACGCTGTACACTATTCGGAAAAAAGTGGGGATTGTCGCCCTGTGTACTGTTCAATCACCACCAGAAGGACCCCACTGGAAATAAGTTCTTGGTGTTTACACAGAATAAATCCAATCCAATCCATAACTGATGTTGTGCTGCACAGGTTAGACATAACATGAACCCTTAAAATAAATGCTTTTAGGTCTAAAAATCGAGCTGTTGCGATCTCCTATGCAATATGATACAAAATACACAATTTATTACTCGAAGAGCTGCATATTATTACCTTTATATTGATTCTACCACGTGACAGCATTGAAAATTTTCCAAATTCCGACAAAACTAGATAACAATCTCTGCTAATGTGAATATGATTTGCTATACATTTTATTGGAAAGAAAATAATATTTAACTTATATAATCAACATAATAATATATACATTGTAAACGGTAACGATTATAAATCTATGAGTGATAATGATAATGATAATAATAATAATAATACTGTAATAATAAATAGGCCTAATAATAATGTAAAGATATAAACTTTAGATCTTGCGCTGTATGATATATACATTATTATATTTTGGCATTATTTTATAACCGTAAGTATATACAGTATAATGTATATCAATATATTATATTGTAGTGTAAGTATAGAATTTATTATAGTACCAATATCATAACTATTATCTATTTTCCTATTACTACTAACTAACCCATTCCATTTGTTTGCATATGTGACGCAATGTTAACGGTATCGCCGAAAAGACCGTAACGCGGCATTTTCAGACCAACTACACCTGCCATAACCGGACCTATCGACATGAGTAAAGTGAAATTATTATTGTAATGTATATTCAATCAAACAATAATCATTCAGTCAGTCAGTCAGTCAATCAGTCAGTCAGTCAGTCAGTCAGTCAGTGAATAAACCAATTCATTATTTAATCCATCATCCAATTATTATTTAGGCCTAGTTCAGACTAGGTGGATAAACCCGGAAACTTTAGATCTTGCGCTGTATGATATATACATTATTATATTTTGGCATTATTTTATAACCGTAAGTATATACAGTATAATGTATATCAATATATTATATTGTAGTGTAAGTATAGAATTTATTATAGTACCAATATCATAACTATTATCTATTTTCCTATTACTACTAACTCACCCATTCCATTTGTTTGCATATGTGACGCAATGTTAACGGTATCGCCGAAAAGACCGTAACGCGGCATTTTCAGACCAACTACACCTGCCACAACCGGACCTATCGACATGAGTAAAGTGAAATTATTATTGTAATGTATATTCAATCAAACAATAATCATTCAGTCAGTCAGTCAGTCAGTCAGTGAATAAACCAATTCATTATTTAATCCATCATCCAATTATTATTTAGGCCTAGTTCAGACTAGGTGTATAAACCCGGCTCAACTCACCGGGTTTATCCACCTGCCAGTCTGAACTAGGTGGCTTATCTCAAGCCGGGCTGTGTTCCTATATAGTAACTAGGCCTGGCGAGCCACCGTGTTTAACTTTTCTAAGCCAGGCTTTAATCGTTGCGGGGGGTCTTGCATTGACTTCGGGTGACAAAATGACCAATCAGCATTCATTTATGTACGCTGTGAGCGAGGTACGTTTCGCGAGCAATGTTTTGAAACACGTTTCCTGGGTACAGTTCATGTCAGTTAATGGTTATTCAATCAATGAACCTATCCGCTAAGCCCCGCCCCTTGGATATTGTTGCTAAGATCCCACAAGACGACATGGCTTATGTTCTCACACGGCTGCTAACGGTTAGCAGGATCCGGATCCTGCTAACCGTTAGCTGCCTTGCGTCCATACGAAAAAATCCCGATCCAGACACCAAAAATAATTATGGCTACATTCAGACTTGGAGATAAGCCAAGCTTGAGTTAAGCCCGGCTCAACGTTGAGCCCGGCTTAACTTTGCCGGGCGTTCAGACTAGCGGGTTTAGCCAGGCGAGAATTTGCATAATAATGACCCGTAACCAGGAAACGTGTTCAAAACATTGCTCGCGAAAAGTACGTACGCTCGCTCACAGCGTGCGTAATTGAATGCTGATTGGTCATTTTGTTACCCGAAAGTCAATGCAAGACCCTCCGCAACGATTAAAGCCCGGCTTAGAAAAGTTAAGCCTGGTTCTCACGAGAGCCCTAGTATCCGGATCGAGAGCTAACCGTTAGCGTTAACCGTTACCACCTGCGTGAGAACGCCCGATCGGTTAACGCTAACCGTTAGCGGTATCCGGATACATCTAACGGTTAGCAAGCGCTATCGGGTAGCAAGTGAGCGCGTTATTATCATCAACCAATCACACGTACGCGTTTACAAATTCCAGTTTCTTATTGGCCAGTTCTTATTTCTTATTATTCCGTTCTCAACTTCAGAACAGCGTGTCATTTATCGCATGCGGACATGTCTTCACCATATATGCAGGCCTATGCCGTTCAATTCATCAAGCCTACTTGTACAACTATTGCACGCATATATAGGTTGCTAAGAAGAGAGAATGAAAATAAATACAGTAAGAATTTGTCAACGAGAAAAAAATTTAACAAACCGGTGTGTATTCCAATTCTTATACTGAATTTCCTGTTTGGATATGCAGGTACTGCGAGGGTATTGATGTGGTATAAGATATCGATAGCAGCAGTTGCTATCTCACTAGCATGTTTGAAGCCATTCCGATTAGGTAATCCTAAGTACAGAAAAAAACCCACCCAGATTACAGTTGTCTGTAAAACGATGAGTAATGTAAGTAAAACATGTACTAGACACTAGCAAGATATGTTAAATTATATGTTTTGACTACAACTCTCGTCATTCTTGGAGAATCTTACCTTTCTTAAAATACAGAATATGATTATTTCCATAAAATTCTTATTCATGAGACGGAGATACGTTTCTACATAACAAAAGAATATATATATATATATATATATATATATATATGTATATATATATAAATCATCAAAGAAAGGTAAATACAGTGTTCGAATAAGTGTAGCATAGCTCTCAACGAATGTAGTCCTGTAAATAAATGAATAAAGAAATTGTGTAATAAAATGCCTCTGGCGGGACTCGAACCTGCGACCTCTCGCTGTCAAGGCGAGTGTCATGTATATATATATATATATATATTTGATGAATTATGTCGAATTTTTATTACTTATTTGATAGGCATCGAGTTACTATAATATGACTTCATGTAGGCTATGCTTTCTAATGTTGAAATCAGCTTCCAAAACCAAAACATTTTGAATAAAGAAACAAAGAGTATGCGATGTAACCATCTAATTTATTTTCAAATCCTCATTCTTGAAAGTGAAATTCTTTATTTTGGAAATTTTGTATGAAATCTGTTAACCACGCTGTCATGGTCGAGGTTGCTTCACCTATCACGATGTATTCCAACCATCATGAGGCTATCTAAATGAGCATTTGTCATAACAGAACGCAAATTATTTTTAATTAGTCTCATTTAATTATTATTTATTATTATTATTATTATTATTATTATTATTATTGTTATTGTTATTGTTGTTGTGATGAAAAATTAACACAAACAGTATGGTGGCTAAACGAATATTACATGTAAATATTTTTTTTTGTATTTTTTTTGTTCCCCGACAAAATTTATCGTCTTCCCCGACGGGGGTGGGGCTATGTTTCCCCGAAGGGGGGGGGCTATAGCCCCAGCCCCCCCTCTGGCGCCACCACTGGGACAAACAAATTCCATTCTTAACAAATTTTACAAAATAAGAGCACAAAATAGAAGAATTAGCATTTTGACAGTTTTTAGTTCAGCTTCTCCTCCTCTAGTATAAGTTTCACAATCAATTGTGTTTTTCAGTGCATAAATAAAAGCCTTCCAGTAATTTATACTCGCAGGTATATTTAGTTCTGAAAGAATTTTGTTCTTGTATATCGTAAACAATGCAATGGTACACACTTCATTTATTATACCATTATCAACACCCAGCACAATGTCTTTATATCTAATGTGGTATTAAATATAATATTAATCATTTTATAAACATTTTTCCATAATTCACTAACAGTATAGCAGTCAAGGAACATTGTTTTTCATCCTCTCTTTGTCCACATTTTCTGAACAAGCCAACTTTTGTTATTTTCTTTTTATAAATTTTAACCTAAAACTGGACAAAATACTTGAATAATGTATACAAGTGAGGATAGACCAGTGTTTGTTTAATGTAGAAATATATAATTAATTCACATTTCATAATAAAGGTGTTCTCACCTGATGCCAGCATGTATGTTTCATTTATTGTTTCCACTTTGCATACGTCATATCTTTCGATTCTGGTGTCTATCATCATGTACAGCCCATTCAACATCTCAACAACCTGGATAACAAAAAGGAATTGAGATATTTTATAGATAATCACATTGATGGTTTGCCATTATCCACAATGATAGTAAAATGTGCGATTAGTTCTACATCCATGCGCTCATCATCCACGTTCTAAATCTGCACATACTATTTACGGTAAATTCAACAAGCCGACTCACTTGTAATGGTGCACTTATTGAACATAACTTGTTGAACCCCACTAAATCTGAAAAAAGAACTGTGACCAAGTCAAAGTACTCTGCTTTCACATCCTTCCTGTACATCAGCTGCTCAGCAACAGATTTTGGAAGCATGGAGTACAGTAACCAATTGGAACGCTCTTTTTCTTCGTTCAATTTCTTGGTCTGGGCTGCCAAAGTTAATGCATAGGTCTGAATATCTGTTGTCATCTTTGAAATAGCTCTAAGCGTCAAAGGACAAAGAATAGTAACTGCAACTACTAGAGAGACGCTTACAGCCATCGACTCAGTATCTTTGTCTATTTCGTGGTTCAATCGATCAAGAATGTCCTGAGCCATGTTTTTTTGCACCTTTTCCCGTATGTTGATATAAATTGTCATTATATCAAACCAACGTGTTACAGAAATTCCACTCGTTTTTCCAGTCTTATTGTTATTATTTTTCAAAATAATATTTCGTAACTCGTCGACTGTTTGTGTTATATTCTGATCTAATATTTCAATTTCAGCTTTGTAGAGGTGAGCAATGCGTTCTGAGTAACCCATTGATGCTTGGAAATACCATGTTCCAACGTTGTATTTATCAAGATACCACACGTAGTCACTGCGTTTATCGAAAATGCCCTGAGCAAAGAAAACAGTGCCAAGTGTTCGCTCGATGCCAGTATCAACATTGCTGACTACGAGCAGCTGATAAGCAACAAGAGTGGTCCACATGCCATGTCCTTTTGAGTTTCCAACGCTCTCGTATAGCCAGTCTATAAAGATCTGTAGGAGTTCCGTGTAGAAATAGATTTCCTCGTAGATCGTGGTGTTGGTGGATGACAGAGTCTCTCGATGCCACGCAAGGTGCTGCTTCAGATCTTGTTTCTCGTTGAAAAACGGCAAAGCTTCGAGTACGCTTGTCTTAATGGGCCACTTTTCAAGATTTTCAAGAGCTGTATCAGTAAGCGGGTACGTTTCTGTCAGAAAGTCGTTGTCTTCGGGCCGGATAGGGCTAGCGAACAGTGCCGACATATCCCGTTCTTTCTGCAGCCGACTCAGTAGCACCCCAATGTCACGGCTGAATATGATTGCGTTACGCACTTCCCCATCAATACTGCTATTGTTAACAATGTTGCCGATATCCAAAGCAGCTAGCAATGTAAGTGAAAGAATCGGAATTAGAGATAACAAGAACATTTTAACAAGCTGTATTCGTTTATCCTTCTCTGTCAAAATATTGCCCTTACAGCAGGCAACCGAATTTCGGCCACAAAGCTGGTTACTAATAGACACCGGAATTTGCGGAGAACCGAACAATGGCTGCTCATTGACAATTCCCGGCTCGCCGTTCTCAAAATCGAATGAGCTAATCGTATTCATCCCGATAATCTTCGGCCCAATAACAAAAGACTTGATAAACTCTAAAAATAACTAAAAAACAATTATATAGTTGCCCACTGCAAGTCAGTTCAGACTCTAACTTAAGACGTGGTGGGAAAGGACCTTATATACTAAGGTATCGGTGATCGCACTATAAAAGCGACCAATCATTTAAAGAACACTGTCACTATGCTCTCTATTTATTTTCGAACAAATTTTATGATTGATACGGCTTTCGTACGTTCACAAAAGAGACCCTTATAGTTTCACGATGATCATTCATGATTATATAATTTTGTCCATGCTTGTGTTAGTAATGTATCACAGCACTCTTTAATAAACGTTAGTTCAGTATTTATTCTTAGTTTTAAATAGATTCCGTTTTGTTAGCCAACTGGTATTATCATACATTTTACTGTGTATTCCTATTTATATAGTATTGTTCTAGGCTTAGATACCATTAGCGCATTTGGAACAAACTGCCAATTAATATCCGAATATGTTACTTTTTAGAAACTTTTAACAAACAATTGA
Organism: Anneissia japonica; assembly: GCF_011630105.1. NCBI lineage: Eukaryota > Metazoa > Echinodermata > Crinoidea > Comatulida > Comatulidae > Anneissia > Anneissia japonica. The sequence goes on along the minus strand of NW_022709172.1, from coordinate 10,746 downwards.
AAACGTTCCTGTATGCCTCATGTTTCCTCGGACTTACTTGTTATATATTTATTTTTTTCATCAGCGCTACGATCTTGATGTGTCTGCGCTACATGAATACACAGCATGTATGTATCATTATTATTTTTATTCTTATCCTTATCCAATAGTAAAATTGTGGAGAAGCTAAGTACTAGAAAAAAATCAAAATGTTTTTGAGAAATAAATATGTTGTTGAAGTTGAATAAATATATTATATAAACACATTTCTTCTCCGGAATGCTTCAATTCCTTAAACATGAACTCTCCGCCTCCCATTTTGACTTATGTATTTTTTTTCATCTTTATGCATGCCTTTTTTCATTCGCCTCAGTTCGCCTAATTACCATAAATTCTCATTGCATTTGTTCACTCATATAATAGTCCAGTAGGAAACGGGGGTGGGGAATATTACCACTCGACGAGAGACAAATTTTCATCCAACTTTTCTAGACCAATTTTTTGTGTAGATTCCAAAAATGGAGGGTGATCAGCCAAGCGGCAAAATTAAAAAATTATACCAATTTACGTGAATAACCAATTATGAAGCCTAAAACATTATGTTTGATCACTTTGGTATCCTCTTAGATATCCAATTGTCATTAAATAAATAAATCAAATGATTTTATCTGGTAATTTTGAGACAAAGGTCAAATTTGACCAATTATCTGGATAAATATAGCAACTTAACAATAACAAATCAAGAAGCTACAATCATTGTGTATATAACTTTTTGTGATTTTTGTACACAATCATCGTAAAAAACCCAAATAAAACAATTTCGTCCGCGATATTAAGGTAAAAGTTCAAAATTGATCAATAGAAAAAGCTTACAATAATCAATAACCAATCATGAAGGAATTTTTGTTTCTGCTTTCTTAAGTTTTAAATGTTAATATCAAATCTAGGGTTTTATCACTTTATGTACTTATAAGATATATAATTTTAATAAATTCAATATGATTTGAGCAACCGATATTAAGGAGAAAGGTCAAATGTAAAATTTTGACCAATTATAACAATTCATTACAATAAACAATTAGGAAATTGAAAACTCAGTGTTTTATTACTTGATTGTGTCTTTAGATATCTATGTATTTGTTATAAAATATGCAAATAAATAACTTAATTAATTAGTTAATTAATTTGATCAGCAGAAATCAAGGCAAAGGTCAAAATAATTAATCATAACGATTTTTTATAATATCCAAATATGGAAGCTATATTTAGTGTTATTTTACATAAAATATATTTTTCTGTTTTTTTGTTGTTGTTATAAATGAGGTAAGTTAAGAATCCTTGTAACCTTGTTTATTAATTTATAAGATAAAATTTATAGATTTGATTTAAATTCTAAATTCTTTTCATGTTTTTTGTCCTATAAGTTATGAGTACTCAAGTTGTTGACATGGATCCTAGGCTTACTGGAGTGTACAAAGTGTCGGGCAGATTCTTAGTAGGTACCGCAGTGGTAAGCTACCGAAAGCATTCACGATTGTTCCAAGTTTACAGGCATGGGAACAGGTAAAATTTAATGTTATAATATTGAGGTGATTGATGAAGAAGATGATGGGGCTGTTTTGTGATGATGAGAACGGGTGTGTTGGTGATGGAATTGATGGGAATGATGATGGTGCTTGTTGAAATGATGATGATAAAGATGGTGGCACTGGTAGTGATGATGAACATAATTATAATAATGATGGTAGTAACAATGGTAATTATGATGTGCATGCTTTATCCATCCTTTGGGGTAGACAGATATGGATAGGCATTCCAATTAAAGGAGGTTTCTTATTTTAAATGATTAATTCTGTTTTTAATGAACAGGGAAATTATCATTGCACAGCATTGTAGACAAATGAAAATAAAATCTCTATAAATCAGTATATAGTAAAACAAAATTAGGCTTCAAATATGTCATACTATATTATTATGGGTAGATATACATACGTTTAAAAAATAAATAGAGTGCACCATCCATTTCGAGACCCCTCTAATTCCGAGACCCCTCTAATTTGAGACCACTTTTTCAAAGAACCAATTAACAATGTTCAATCTTTTAACACAAAGCTAGCTCTCTAAGTGGAGACCGAACCCCAAGACCAACCCAAATTTTCACGTCCCAAAGTGGTCTCGAATTAGAGGGCGTACTGAGTGCACCTTCCAATTCGAGACCCCTCTAAATCCGAGACCCCTTTAATTCAAGACCACTTTTCCAAAGACCCAAATAACAATCTTCAACAGTTTAGCACACAAAGCTAGCCCTCTAATTGGAGACCAACCTCGAGACCACTCCAAATTTTCACGTCCTGAAGGATATCGCGAATTGGAGGGCGAACTGTATGAGTAATTTTTATTAAATCACAAGGGTTTATCTTCGTAAATTTCAAGTTTTGTATTTGACTGAACCTGAGAAATGGACAGCTGCTGCTATGTACCAAGCTACTAGAATATTTGCCAGTAACTTAAATACAAAGATGGCACAAAGGTCAGAAATGGTTTACCACTTACATACTTTATGCATTCTGTAAAAATGCAAATGTTCCTGTGTTTATGATGGTCACAAACTATACCTGATGTACTGTACTACATATTTTGGCCAGGATATATTTTTTGTGTTACTCCAAACCTAAGTCAAAATGGTAGCATTAAATTCCTATCGGCTCACTCAACCAGAGTGCATTTAATATTCATAAAATTATTCTTATAACTGGAAATTTGTTACGTGCACTAACGGCCCTGAAAGTGAAGGGTCGATTATAGTGATATCTCGCAAACATACCCAGATAATTATAAAGAATGAGTTTTATTTTTCTCACACATTAATCAAGTATGTTTCTGTAGCTTTTAGGATAAAAACATAGTTTTGCCAAGAAAAAAATTGAAAGGCGAACCTAGATTGTGGATCGGTGAGACATGGGCAATACAATCTCATTTCTCCTGACCTTAACATTGTTAATAATTATTTTGTATGATTATTCACAAAATTAACCTTTTGTTGTCCTGAATAATGTCATTAGTAATTGAGGACAAAAGATTTAGTACTATTTTAAGCAGAAGCCATGGCATGCAACCTTAAAGTAATATTTTATGTGCTTCTTGTCATTTCCTCCATTTTTGATCAGGTTTTTTAACTTGGTGCTGCTTCCACTTGCTCGAGATGATATTGCAGAGTACAAGAGATTACAAGAAATTTTCATCTTTACATGGTACTATATTTTCTATAATTATTTCTTATATGTTTACGCACATCGATACACTTACTATAAATTTGTTTTAGAGATTTTGAAACAATATGAGATAAAGTACATTGAAATTTAGCATGAGAAGTATGGACTCTGTGAGTTCTACAGTAGGCTAGACCTATCTAGCATAGGTTAGCCCGCTGGGATAGCTGACTCAACCCAATTCCATGCTCAAGGCAGCAGGCTTATACATAAAGTACTACTAAAAAATCAGGTTGTTTCACCCACTGCTGTGTGAAGCCCTCTTCCAGCATTATCCATCTTTTTCTGTCCATTGCCGCTGTTGCAAGTTTGTTGTTCCAGTGTATGTGTAATACTGTATTTATTTCAGTATATTATAAATGTTTAAAAAAAAATTTCACAGTATTTAACACACAAATTAGATTTCATTTAAAATGTACATATCAGTTTGTATGCTATAGAGTACATGTATTATTGCACAACATTAGCAATGTTAGGTCACGTCTTAATATCTGATATTCACATATTTAGCATAGACTAGCGTCATAGGAAATAAATTGTGGCAGTGTTATTGAAAATACAAGAAAAGGTTTGACCTTTGTCTAGCATAGTGATTTATTTTTTCGGAACTGAAATTTTTTATTTAGTCATCGCTTGTCAAAACGAGTATCATTAATTTCGAAAAAAACAATCAAATATTTTTCAGTTGTATTGAGCACTTCAATAATTTTATTGCGTTCTTTGTATTTAATGACTTATAATTAATAGTATTCCTACATGGAGGCTAGTAATCAATTTAAGTATTTTTTCAGTGCACAATTTAATTGTTTCGTTCAGTTTCTTGTTGGAAGGGATATATAATTTGATCATTAAAAGGAGAAACTTAATTTTGTTACTTTTTGAGGGTTATTTAATGTATATCTATTCTGAGATGAAGAATATGGCAGTTGTTTTGCCTAATGCTGTGTGTTAGTCTAAAATGTAAAACAGAGCACCTATAAATGTACCGGTATGGAGTTTCGTAGAATTTACTAGTCTTTTCATTTCCTTAATGTTTTTTTCTTTTGTAGGCTTTGAAGAAATCTCTGTTTAAGCCTGCTGCATTTTTCAAAGGAATTCTTTTACCATTGTGTGAGGTAAGGACCATGTTGGTAGCATTGTTGCTGTCTAAAAAAGTGTTGTGCTATTTGATGCAGATACTGATAATTTTTATGCAGACATCTTCCACTGATGCATATTTGCAAATTGTGAACAGGAACACCATCTATTTATAGTTAAAATTAAAAATATTGGTTGTCATTTGAATTGTCTACAATGATGTTTTAATAATATGACTGCAACACATGCAAGCAGTGTTATTGCAACCATTTTTTGCCCTCTAATTTTGTATGCATAATTGTAAATAGGAGACTTTATACATGTCTTCTTCAACACATTTCAACTTTATTCATAACAATCCCAGCACCATGTATTCTGGCCCGAGTGCCCTCTACAGTATGTGTTCTAGTATACATTTAGAATAACCACTGTTTGTTATTTACCTTGGACGTCTACTTGATGTCCCAGATTTCAAGATTTATTTATTGCAATGACCATAATCTTTAACATTTTCATTGAGATTATTACATAATACCATACCAGTGACCAAGGAAAGGCGCTATATAAATGACCAGATTACATTTCTGGCTGTTTACTTGCGTTTACTTTGTTTTTCATTCTGTCTGTGTTTTTTTTTTTTACATGCTAGTGTGGGACATGTACGCTGAGGGAAGCGACCATCATAGGAAGCATCGTAAGCAAGTGTTCTATTCCCGTTCTACATTCAAGTGCTGCTTTGCTCAAGATTTCTGAAATGGACTACACCGGTGCCAACAGTATATTTCTCAAGTTGTTATTGTTATTAGATAAGA
>NW_022709172.1:0-4998 GCF_011630105.1 Anneissia japonica | reverse complement strand
GCGTTATAAAGAGGATATATCAAACGAACAGAAAGAGGCACTGATGGACCTACTTAGGGCACACACTCATGAAAGCATCACCCCTGAAGTCAGGAGAGAGTTACTTCACTCAAAATGTCGAGATGCGGAACAGATGATTACAGACACATAGTTCAAACCCTATTTCTCCCAAAAATCGCAGATGAAATGTGTTATCAATATGCTATAAATTGTAATAGCCATTTGTAGACTAATCCAAATTCCACACTTTTGGATGTACACGATTTTAATGGCTTTTTATTTGAAACAAGATGCTTGATGATATTTTTTATAATATGCACAGTACCGTACTGGTGTGACACTGGAAGATGGACGCCATTTTACTAGTTAGCAGTATAGTTTTCTTATAAATAATATTTAAGCATAGTCGTCAGTGTGCATAAATAATTATCAATATTCCATACGTTGAAATTTACACTCACTGTTATGGGCAATATAATATTTGTGCCCTTTTCTATAGCAAAGCTATATAAATTGTTATTATTGTAATCTACTTCTGAATGACTTTAATTAGTTCAGGCACCAGTTTTGTTTGAGGCTATCAATCAAACACCTGGTAATTATGATTAACAGCTGTGTCGCAAGTCTTAATAACCATTATATATGGTTGAAGATTAATAGGCTGGTTGTATAATATCCAACACATAATTCCACAGTGAGACCTGCAGTGACCAGATATGACTCAATTATTTCAATCAATTTTAAGATATTTGTGTGTAATATAAGAAACCAATGCGTTTGATTTTCAAAAATTGAAGTTATATGAGCATGTATTCTCTAAAATGAATGTTCCAAATGCTTGACCATTTATTAATCATTTCTGGCACTATAATAGCATGTGATATCCATTTATTACTTAGCAATTCTACCCATGCCGGTCACTAGTGCTGAGTGCCTCCTATGGCTAAAGTAGTCTCCAAAGCTTTTTCAACTGATGAAAGTTTTTAATCTGAAATTATTATTATTATTGTTAGACCCTGTCCAGACTCTCAAATTTTATTGGACAAAAACATGTGACATGCCTAAATATAGTCATGATGACATCACATCATGACCATGTATAGGCACATCATGACTATATATGAGCATAAAAAAGTTTTTTTGTCAAAGAAAATTTGATAATCTGGACAGAGATTGAGACATCAGTTTAAAAAGCTGTGGCTTGGCTTTTGTTGCTTGACTGCGTGGTACATGACATGATTATTTTAATTTTAACATAACCTGTATATATTGCATGGTTAAAGTCATTAAAGAAAATACTGGGAGTCTTTTCTTTCATTTTGTTTATTTATTTGACCATTAAAAAAAATCATTGTCAATCCAGAGGCACATAGACCTATATATAAGCAACTGTGTGGGGCTTTGATAATACTGTAATTTGTTTGAAGTAACAGTTGTTATGGGGATGCAGGAAGCTCGAAGCCTCCACTAATGACGCATTTCAAGTAAGTTAATGAACTGCCAGTGAACCAAGTCAATTTTGAATGTAAAATGAAGATGGCATGTTAAAATATATATATATATATATTTTTTTTTTTTAGTTTTGCAATACAGTACTGTATTCATTCATTTGCTTGAAATCCCAAACTACTTTGCTAGGTACTCAAACTGTCGGAAGTCAATCCAAGTATTGTCTATTCTACTCAAAATTGTTTTGAAAGTATAAACTATCCAGGTCCAGATCCTGATGGGGACATATCGTTGACCCATAAGCTGCTCCCAATACAATATCGGTTGCAAAACCAACTGTCTAGGGAGGGAAATATTTGTTGAATCTCATTTTCTATTGGCTAGATGGTTATCAATAACCCCCTTTTTAATTACCGAAAAACTATACCTGTATTTGTACTGTACAGTATTGTATTTTTTCATATTTCAATATATGACATTGGTTTGCATGAAATTTAGTGGCAAAACGTGGTAGGGGCGTGTGCCCCGGTATGGACGCTTTCAAATCTGCACGGGCGGATCTAGAATTTTTCAAACGTGTGGTGGAGGCACGTATTTGTACTGTATTCTATTTTTTTTCTTATTTCAATACATAACATTAATTATCATTGAAATTTAGTAGCAAAACGAGGGAGGGGGCACATGTCCTGTTCTGGTCGTATGCTTTTCAATTGTTTGGTGGTGGTCCTTTTTCAAACCCAACACAAAAAATGCCCCGTTTTCAGTAAAAATTGTGAACATAATAAAAATCCAAATCAGGATCTCCAAGGCTTCTAATCTTTTAACACTATAACAACGTGGCGAAGTTTTTTGTGATTGGATAACATACTATAGTCTTATATTTTATAATAATTATACTACTATTTCATCATGTATTTATATAAAATACTGTATTATTGTATGTACGTTTATATAGGAAGCTTACCTTTTAAAATTCTGCTCGTAGATGCAAGTTAAGTAACCTCATGCTGTGTTTAAAATATTTGAAATTTTATAATTTAAGTCAATGTTTTATTTCCAATGTTTGAACGTGTTTTTATGTATGCTTCTCCTTGTTTGGAGGGGTTTTATTAAAATAAATTTATTTATTTGAATAAATTGAATTGAATTATTAGTCTATGATGTTCGGAGATTTGTTGTGAGTGGTTAAGATAATAAGTCTTAAATGTTATTTTAAAAGACCAACTTAAATTTTGAATACAGATTTAGGACAGACAAGTCAACCTTTTTCTTGGGGACGAAACAATAGTAACTTTAACGAGCTATTGGAATGAATGTACACACTTTTATGTAGGCCTAGTTGTCTCAGGTTATTGTTGTGGTGTCTGCGGTTTACTTGTATACGGGCGATAAACCGTTTTATTCTAATAGTTGACGATAGAAGACAACAGAGAAATGTTTGAAGGAAAAAAAAAACTTTATTTGATGTGAATGTCTAAGGTAAACATAATAGTCTGTTCGGTGTTTTATGTCATTCGATTGGTAGCCATTGTGTTTCAGTGGTTTATGAATATAGTTTCTTATTGAAGGGTCTGAAAATCACTGATGGTGTGCCCTTCTACTGACTTCTACTTAGTCTATTACAAACCCCTTTCTTATTAAAATGGTGATGGAACGATCATTTGGGTAAGTGAATGTCAGTGTGGGTCGGTTTACGGTAAATGAGCTGTGTGAGACCTGTCTCTTATACACATCTAGATGTGTATAAGAGACAGGTTTACCAATGAAAGACTACACTTTTGACGTCATACAGTAAGGTTACACATAAGCCTACATCATAGTCAGTACCTGTACCATCAACATGAATGATCCCGGTATTCTACACCTACAGTGATAATTATATTGTATTGCCTTTTCTCAAATAATCTAGCATCTAGATTCTTGGCCTCAGTTTTAAAAAGAACTCAAGGATGGCTAATAAATTACGAGCTTCAATTTGTATTAGGCCTTAAGGCATCCAAAGTTTTCCCCAGTTTAGTAAATTCAAAATCGCATGCCACCCTTTCAATGTCTTAGAATATCTTTGTATGTATTTCATGTCACAATATTTTATTTATTATGCAATTATCAATGTTATTATATACTTTGTGTTTTGTTTACTATTTTAAATGTTCTTGTATCCAAACAACGAATTTCCATTTTATAATCTGTATTTTTTATTAGACGTGTCAATAAATGAATCTTAAATCTTAAGTGTTGAATATTTACAAAACATCTAATATCCTCTTATTCCTCCGCGAAACCTGAATTTAAGACACACGAGAATGTAAATCCACTAGTGCTTAAAAACACTTGTGCGGAAATTGCGAACACTCGCATGTTCTTTTCATAAATTAGACGTCATTAACGATGACAACGTATCACGCACTTGGATCCTACCCGTGCACACTTGGTCGTACATGTGTTTGTAACGATGCTCATGGACTTTTAGACCAGTTGTACTAATCGACTTGATATCGTCTATATTGATGATTCGACTAAAGTCGTCACGCCCCATTAGCCAATACGTCTCCATCATTTGTTTTCCCTAAAACAACACAAATTCAACAACAGTGTTAAAAAAATAGGCTATACTGTACAAGAAATAATAAGGTATACAATGAATTACAATAATAAAAACATGATTAATAAATACCAAATAGTAATTAAGGTACTTAAGGTACAATACAATGTACTAATTAAGAGTTTAAAACATTTACTTAATACACTGAAAATGCAAAAAAACCCCCAAAACCAAAAATACTAATTCTATAATACCAGTTATTTACACGGGAACATTTATCAGTGATTGATGCTGTATTACAAAAGTTATGAACTGGAACAATAAACGAGAGCAGAGAAAACATGATCTAAATGGGCCTTCCCAATGTGGTAAGCAAACTACTGACCAATCAGAAAAGGGACAAGAATACGCGCTTGTCCCACGGACAAGGATAACCTCTTAGATTTCGGTGAATTAACAGAAATAATAAAAGAGGAACGAGGGCTAACAGCGCGTTTCCACGCCACTAGATTCAAAATAATTTATTCTCTTCCCCGGGCCCGAGAAAGGTAAGTTTCACTAAGCAGACAAGAGTGGATTCTTCCGATTTTAAGTTTTTAGGCTTGGGAATTCGATACTAAATTTTATATAACAGAACAAAACAAAGATACCTGGATCAAAAAAATAAAAAGAAAGAAAGAAAAAGTGCACTTGAGGTGAATGTGGTCAATTGTTCATCCTTTGTTTTGTTTTTTTTTTGTTTTTGAAAACATAAATAACAATACTGCTCCTCTTTGTTTAGTGAAGCTCTCACTAAAAATAAAAACGTAAAGTTGGTGTTGATGAAAAGTTGAAAAGATTGAAAATCGGACATAACATTTGAGAGCAGCTTAGCTCAGTCGGCTAAACTGGTGGTAGCCACTATGTGTGGGCTGAGCCGTAGAGATCTCTAGGTCCCCCGGTTCGTTTCCCATCGCTGCTCTCCTTGTTGCTGAAATGCAAGTTAAACCGTCTTTCGGATGATACGT
>NW_022709171.1:0-3848 GCF_011630105.1 Anneissia japonica | reverse complement strand
GCAGACTGATGGTAAAAGTCCTAAGCATATCTGAAGACTTAGTATTGTACATTGGCACATTAATCGAAAAGTAACACCCCATTTATTTGATCGAACATTTATTTCATTAAAACCAGCTTATTTTGCACATTATATATTTGTTCCGTGTCTTATTTTCATTTATGTTGTGACAGTAACTGTAGACGATGAGTTGCCATAGTTCTCTTGTCAGATAATTTAAGATGAATTTTAAATAACTTTTAATATTGTTCATCCATATTTCATCCAACATCATAAACAAGGAAATAATATTCAAATCACGTGTGGTCTAAACGCTATGACCTCACCGAGATAGCGAGAGATTACAAGAGACCTCTTTCCATACAACTATAATAATGAACTTTCATTTATGAACTATGTCTGATAAGAAGAACACATTTCTTGAAAGTTCACGAAAAAAAGAAAGAAAAAAGGCTACCATTTTGGTATAATCCTAAAGAAACCAATTATGATTTGGTTCTAAAATTAAAACAGTCTAATGGTTCAATCATTTTAAAACTTTATTTCAAAATGTCAACGATATTATATTAGGAAAGATGAAAGTATTATTTGTGAGAGCAACGAATTTATTAATCCGAATACTGAAACCCTGAACGATTTACTCAATGCTGAGATTTTAGTGCAGTATACGAACAGAAACGATGATATTTCTGTTGAAGTAAAACAAGCTATTAAGTCACAAAATCCTGGTAAATCTCCAGGAATTGAATGTTTACATACTGAATTTTTGACCTATTCACCTAGTTTTGTCATCAACTTAATCACAAAAATATACAACTCCATTTTAAATTCGACATTATTTCATAAAGAATGGACAAGTCTTATCGTTCCAATCTTTAAAAAGGTCAATAAAAATAATACGAATAATAATAAAAGTATAGCGATATTTCCTGCAATAAGTTAAAATTTCCTAATTTATTAATTAAATCTAGACTAAATATTTGGGCTGTAGATGTAAATTTATTTTATTTATATTATATTATTTTTTTCAAGGGGGAGGGTAAATTAAAACAAAATGAAAAATGGTAGTCAAGTAAAAAAAGCTTTATTTACGCTGAAAACGTTGATCCATAAACGTTTTAAAAATTTACCGGTAAATATTTGGAACCACATTTTTTTGTATCAAACTTTTACCCATTTTAATGTACGGCAGTTAAAGTATTTGTGCACAACAAATCTTCATTTAAAGTTTGTGAATCGATCACTTGAAGCGAAAGCGGAAAAATTGTAAACAAAGTTCTCGGCAACATAGCGAATCATCAACGTTAAAAATAACCTATCTCGCCAAGACAACATAACATTTTTACTATGTAGACTTGTCAAGATAATTTATCTCGCCATGACAACATACAACGTTTATTATGTCGACTTGTCAAGATAACCTATCTCGTCATGACAACAAAACATTTTTAGTATGTCGACCTGCCAAAATAATCTATCTCGCCATGACAACATACAGCTGTTACTATGTCGACTTGTCAAGATAATCTATCTCGCCATGACAACATACAATTTTTACTATGTCGACTCGTCAAGATAATCTATCTCGCCATGACAACATACAAATTTTACTATGTCGACTTGTCAAGATAACCTATCTTGCCATGACAACATACAACTTATATTATGTCGACTTGTCAAGATAATCTATCTCGCCATGACAACATACAATATGTATTATGTCAACTTGTCAATATAATCTATCTCGCCATGACAACATACAATTTTTATTATGACGACTTGTCAAGATAATCTATCTCGCCATGTCGACATGATATGTATGTTATAAATTATCTTGTCAAGTCGAATGGCAATTAGGTGCTTCCGTACAACAGCGTTCAATAAAGGTTTATGGAAATTTTGAACTCGTTTTCATGAGTGGTATAGGCCAGTACAGTATAAAAATAATTAATTCAGAACAGGGGTGGCGCCAGCGGGGGCTGTATTTCCTACATATTAATAGACTCTAAAATCGATTAAATAAGCCTTTGAAACCCCTAAATTGTCAAAATTTTCCACTTTCGAAGCCTTTTAATCGAAGCTCGACCACGCCCACTTTGGTTTCGTAGGGGAAATCTGACCCCTCATCGGGGCATCGGCCGCCCCCGTCGGGGACCTGTAAATGAACGAGGAGCGTTCAATCTGTCTCTTATACACATCTAGATGTGATAATCAGTAATGATACACACCGAATTTAAAGGTCTGTGAAACAAGAGTAATTAAACACGAATAAGTGAATAGTCTACTGATAGGCAAACAAAATTACACTGCAAACAAAATTCTGGACATAACCCGGGATTTTATAATACCCGGGTTAAAATCTCTCGAGTTATAAACGTGATGATGATGATCACATTGGGCCTAGGCGTATGTTTTAATATCTTACAAACTTGGATAGTAAATTGATATGAAATGCCTAGATTGGATTGGCTAGAATATTGCATTACTAGGCCTATGTTATATTTGTATCTTTGAATTTATAGCAACGGCGTTCAATAGAGATTTATGGAAATTTTGAACTCATTTTCGTGGCTCGTTCTTGGTCCACTACAGTATAAAAATAATTAATTCGGAATAAACAGTAATGATACACGCCAAATTTAAAGGTCTGAAACAAGAGCAAATTAATTAAGCATGAATAAATGAATAGTCTGATACCCTTTTTACACTGCAAGCAAAATTCCGGACATAACACGAGATTTTCCAATACCCGGGTTAAAATCTCCCGAGTTGTGGTTGGGTTGCCAAAAATTCCGGGATGGACGTGCGGGACGCATTCACCGTAGGACAACTCGGGTGTACCGGAGTCGCTGTGTAAACAGCACCGAATTTGATTCCAGAAATACCTGTGGCGCCTACAGCAGTTGTGGTCAGGCATTGGCGGATCTGGGGGGGAGGGTCAGGGGTCATAACCCCCTTGGAAAAGAAAATGTAAAAATAAAAAAAAAAAATCTCTGTATACCGGTACACAATAGGCCTATTTACTGTAATAAGAATGAGGAAAATTTACCTGACCGTTTATAAAAGGGAAGCCTTGAATTGTGAAGAACTTAGAAGTCATTAAAAGACACTTCAGAAGTCGGGAAAACTCATTTCTTGCCATCAAAGAATCAAATTTTTCCCGGGAAGGGCCCCGACCCCCGTTTTATTTGGGGTTCATCGATTCAAAGTTGAAAAAAAGAATATGATATGCAGCGACTCAATCTTTGTCATGTACTGTATATACACACACACACACATAATAATGCTACTAGTATTTACTGTTTTAATAATCATGAGATAGTTTACCTGACCGTTTTCAAGATAAGAGGGGGAAAACCTTAAAATTTGAAGAACTTAAAAGTCATTAAAAGACACCTCAGAAGTCGGGAAAGCTCATTTCCTGCCATCTAGTGATCAAAATTTTCCCGGGGAGAACCCAGATCCCCTTTCTCTTTGGGGTTAAAAAATTCATGGAATAGTTTTCAAGAGGGAAAAATCTTAAATTTTGATATTTTTTTTTCCCGCGGGGAAGCCCCGGGAGCCCCTTTATTAATTTATCGATTCATGGAAAAAAGAATACGTACGTATGCAACTTACTCACTTTTTTAAATGTATGTATACACACACACATGGCCTATTTACTATAATAAGAATAAGAAAGTTTACTTGACCGTTTTCAAGAGGGGGAAAAACCCTGAATTTTGAAGAACTTAAAAGTAATTAAAAGACACCTCGAAGTCTGGAAAGATCATTTCCCGCCGCCTAAGAATAAAAATTATCCCGGGGGAGGACCCCCACTTTCCTTTTAGGGTTTTTATGAAAAAAGA
>NW_022709170.1:0-1342 GCF_011630105.1 Anneissia japonica | reverse complement strand
ATATTGATAATTTTTTTACAAGCAGGAAAGGAGTAGCTTAAGCCTTGTTCACATTCAACTTTGTACTTTGACCTAAAAAATCCAGTGTGAACAACCTACGTAACCTTCTCCATGGTTGAAATACCCAAGAAGCATGGAGAGTTTAACCGAGTGAACGCTGACCAGGAAGACGAAGACTTTTTTATACCTTGTTCAGCAAACCCACCACCTGCCAATAATGCTGATTTGGAATAAAAATAAATTTTATTTTCGGCCAATTATTGCACCTGCCGCCACAAAAAAATAGAAATTTCAGAAAAAGGTAAGTTTTTTTTTGTTTTTATTACGTCTGTTACTGCTTGAAATCTCCAAAAATAAGATGTATGTTTTTTCTTAATTAGAGTATAAATTTAAAGCATCCCATTATTACTATAGTGTACATTCACCAATAACATTTTATTTATATTTTCTCCTTCGTCTGGATGTTTTTGGCAAAAATATTTGTTAAATAAGAAAACAAAATTTTATTTTCATTCAACCCCCCCCCACCTCCTCTAATGATCTTTAAAAAAGATGTTTGTGAAACAAGGTATTATAAAAGAGTATCGCCTAAAAAGGCTGTTTTTCCTGAGCAGAAAAGTTCAATGCAAACAGCGCGACCAGATGATACCATGCGCATCGCTGTATTTTCCACAGAATGTATCTCTTATATTCTGACCATGTATGCGCAAAATCTTGCTGACTACAAACCAACTGAATAATTTAAATCTAAGTGTCAACAGCAGTGTGATTTAACGAATGTAAATTTATCCTTCGTGTTGGTCAAAATGAATCCAAATGCAAATGTGGCTTTAGATAGAATTTAGAGTGATTAAATTCCAAACTTAAGGTTCTGATTCAATCCATAAGTCCATTCCTTACTCCACATAGCAAGCGTATGAAGCATCTACATTTTTAATATACAGTACAGTATATAATACTGAACTTGAATTAGTTGAAAAGCACAATATTGTTAATAGACCGAATTATGTCCCCAAAGATGACGTCATCATATTTCAGCCAAGAGGGTATGATTTTGTCAAGAAACCAGAAGAGTGGTGTTTATTAAAATCGTCTAAAATGTAATGAAGATAGCATAGAAGATACTTTTTATAACAATGTATACATTTTGAATGATTCATAGATTCATGAATCTAAGGTTGATTTGATTTACATTTCCATTCAGACTAAAAATATGAAGTGTTTTGAGAGGCCTTCTAGGGGGCCTAGGCCAATTACTCGCAGGACACGCTACATCTAGTGCTGACTAGGCGATCTCTGTTGATTTAGAAGTACACATTAAGATTGGAATACTGTTTGTGTA
>NW_022709169.1:432-625 GCF_011630105.1 Anneissia japonica | reverse complement strand
AAATTTTATGAAAATGACTAGGCCTATATCGCCCTGAGCCTCATCATGATTAAGGCTGAGGTGAGGACATTTTAAGAATTTGAGACTTCTAGATATTAAGGTTAAGGATTTTTTATTATAGTTTTCCAGTATCTCCAGAGACTTCCATATTACTGGTAAATGAAATGTAAATTGATCATTGTGAATGTGACAG
>NW_022709169.1:0-386 GCF_011630105.1 Anneissia japonica | reverse complement strand
AAGATTTATGTAAGGCTAACAATATTATAAAAAATTTCTATCTTTATATACACGAGTCATTTAAAGATGTGTCCCTTGCAGGCTAATGTCAAAAAATCATAAACAAATAATTTTGAAATAAACTTGCTAATATTGCAATAGCATACAAATTATTAACTTGTGCATAAAAATTATTGAATTTAAAAAATGTGTACCCGGATTTTTAAACGAAAAAATTATAATAAAAATAATAAAACACTTTCAGTGACTGGAAGTGTTTCTATCATTTTCCGCTGTAAACTGATGGTTAGACATTTTATTAATACACTAATTTCTATGTTTAAGTTGATAACTGAAACAAAGACTATTCCATTAAACGTTTGAAGTTTTTCGGAAAAGTACTGGAA
>NW_022709168.1:0-615 GCF_011630105.1 Anneissia japonica | reverse complement strand
TGAGATGCACCATGAAAACCCGGTTGGTGGACGTCGGAAGCACGAGCTCGCATTCGTCTTCGTCGGTCATCTCCCCCACGTCGGCCAAAGGCTTGATGGAACCGTCCCACAGCCGACAGGATAGTACCTTGGACAAGTTGGCTGCATCGTGCAAATTAAATCGTACTTCCACCAGTCCGTTCTCCTGGCACCCGCCGTCTTCGCAAGCCAAGAGCGTCCGCTTTCTCAAGAATCGCAGCCTCGTCTCGTAAAAGTCGACGTTCACTTGGGCATGACCGTTTTCCGTCGTCGGTAATTGTTTGATGTAACGAACGTCGGCACGCGGATCGAAATCTGTCGAGCCCCAGTATGTGTGCCTCGGGTGCACCCGGAGATGCGAAAGAAATTTCAGCTCCTGCATGCGGTTACCAGTTCTCAGCCGCAAGTGGTTTCTGTCGAGGAAAACGCGATCGCGATCGCTGCCAAGTTCGTCGGCTTCCTCCATCTTCTCGATCATCTCGTCGGATATCAACCGGTACTCGTCGTCGTGAGAAGCCACGTATGCCTCCGATCCGAAGCTGCACAGCAGGAGCTGTCGTTTGCGACCGAATTCTTCCACGAACCGGAACGGCTTCT
>NW_022709167.1:0-509 GCF_011630105.1 Anneissia japonica | reverse complement strand
ATATTTCATTTACAGATAATCACTTCCATAGCGTTCGTATTCATTTTATATATACTTTCTATAGGAAAAAAATTTTTACAAATTATAAACGTTTCCATAGAGATTTTATATATATTTTATATATATTTTCTATAGACTATTAAAAATTACAGTTTTTAAAATGACTGTTTAGAATATTATACAGTTCTACAGAATATACTATAAATAAATAAATTTATATTGAAATTTCATATATGTTATACTCTATATAGATTTTATATGTTCCTATAGAGATAATCCCTATAAAATTGTAGATTTTATATATACATTCTATACATAATTTTTTTATAGATATAATTTTCCAAATAATTTTTAATATTTAATTTACAGATAATCACTTCCATAGCGTTCGTATTCATTTTATATATACATTCTATAGGGAAACAGTTTTACAAATTATAAACATTTCCATAGAGATTTTATATATATTTTATATATATTTTCTATAGACTATTAAAAATTACAGTTTT
>NW_022709166.1:0-875 GCF_011630105.1 Anneissia japonica | reverse complement strand
CCACCATGGTTGAGGCTGAGGTAAAACAATTTTAAGAATTAGAGACTTTTAGATGCAGGAAAATGGCAAATACATAAAAACAACAAACATTACTATATCCACAAAGGCCTATCCCCATCATAGAGGTGAGAAAATGTTAAAAATTGGGGAATTTTGATGCCGGAAAATGGCAATGTCATACATAAAAACTAGGAAAATTACTATATCCACCTGAGCCCCGTCATGTTTGTGGCTGCATGAGATAAAGTTGGAGAATGGCACTTTAATACTTAAAATTTATGTTGGTTATTCATTTGAAAAAGGGATGTCAACGGGACGCAACTGCCAAAAAACTTGGCAGCGAAAGGACGCTACCAATAAATAATCAATAAACTACCGGTTTTGTGGGTTGATTTCCAAGGTACTACATGGCTCAACTATTTTTTACTTTAGGGTTAATTGTAAGTCTAGGTTAATTGGTAAAAATCGCACACAAATCATACGACGTCACTGACATGCCGGGGACGGCAACTCGATCTTGAGATTAATCTTCTGAATAACGTTATACTAAATAACTTCTGATGACGAACTATTGTCTTCAATTGTCTTTGTTGGTCATTCAACTGTCATTTTATCTATTTTTTCGGTGATATTATTATTCTCTATAATCTATAAAACACCCACATAACAACGTCACTTTAGATCGATCGGTGGGGACGCCTTGTTGACGCTGGTAGGGTCAAATTTCGTCGGAAGGTATCAAGATGATAAACAGTTTCATTGGACTAAATTCTTGCTTAAGTTAACCACATGCTTACCTATTATACTGACACTTGTTTCAAACCACGATCAAGTAGTAAAACATCACCTAAAATCACCTTATTTTGCGAATTAGC
>NW_022709165.1:0-675 GCF_011630105.1 Anneissia japonica | reverse complement strand
ATAAGCATTTTCATCATGGTTTTATTTATTACAAACATATTCTTTCACCATCTATACACATTGAGTCCCTTCTTTTAGGTTAAAATGATCTATCTTAAATTTGTCTTTCTTGAGTTTGGGACTATTATGTGTTTAAATAACTTAAAAAGGAAAAAACTAAAAAAAAACCCTAAAAAATGGGCGCCAAGCGCGCAAAATATTTTTGTGTTTTTAATTCTAATTTCGTCGGAATTGATGAAAACTCCCTAAAATGTGCAATTTATAGGGGAAATTGGCCTACCGTAACAAGAAATGCGCGCAAAGAATTTGAGAATTTTAGGCACTTTCAGAGGATGCATATTTGTCAAGGGGTGGAGAAAGATTTTCCAAAGATGGATATTTTCCCCTTGTCTCCCGGTGTTTTTAATTCTAATTTCGTTAGAATTGATCAAAACTCTCTAAAATGTGCAATTTTAGAGGAAATTGGGCCATGTTAACAAGAAATGCGCGCGAAATTTGAGGTTTTTAGGCACTTTCAGGGGATGAAAGGGCATTTATAAAGGGATGGGGAAGATTTTTCAAAGATAGATATTTTCCCCTTGTCCCCCCAGTGGTTACGCCATCGGGCAGAATAGATCAAAGGAGTTATGACAGTTTTTGAAGTGGAGAAGGGGTTACAGGGTGTTGTGAGTCTGG
>NW_022709164.1:0-877 GCF_011630105.1 Anneissia japonica | reverse complement strand
CAACACCGTAGCTTTCATATTCCGCAAGCAGCGAACACCCGCACCACTTTTGCAACTCGCGAGAGATGTCAAGCATGCATGCATGCATTATTCATGTTATCAGTTCACCTAAATGACCTTAAATAGTGCCCTCTATTATTTCTGCCGGAACTGTATGGGGGGAAAAATAATACAGGCGGCCTAACTCAAGCCTGGCTTATATCCAAGTCTGAACGTTGCCTTATTGTGTTAGATCGTGATGTGATCGACGATTTCTTTTGTTCACTAACTTCTTATTACCATGTAAATTAAGTACGCTTTATGAATGGGTGAATAACACCCGCCGTTTTCTTCATTATTGTGTTTTTTTTCCCTTTTTAAATCTTCTTTGCATAAAACAGATGTCGTGCACAATTTGAGACGTTTGCACAATTTGCAAAATGCGCAAGCTATCACTTGCACAATTTGCAAACTGTGCAAGGATTTCTTTGCACAATTTGAAAACTGTGCAAGATTTATTCTGCACAGTTTGCAAGGAGATTGTTGCACAGTTTTAAAATACGTGGACAATTTGCAAACTCTGCAAGGGTAGCTTGTGCACATTTAAATCTTTTTGCACATTTTGATAATAATAGCGAAACAATAAGTCCTTATTAAGTAGTGGTCCTTATAATCTGTATACATCGCTGTTTTGAAGGTTTAAAAATTGGGTGCGTACCTTTGGTCCGAAGGCCCATGGTCTGAAGGTCTTTGGTCCGAAGACCTGTTGGTCCAAAGAGTCTTTGGTCCGAAGGTCCATTGGTCCGATGGCCCGTTGGTCCAAATTAGCGACTTTTTTTTCCAGGAATGCAGGTTATACGGCAGTAAAACAATTCCTTACAATTTATGGAGTAAATTA
>NW_022709163.1:0-975 GCF_011630105.1 Anneissia japonica | reverse complement strand
TTTTTTATATTCTTTCATGAAGACATTAAAAGCAAATTATGCCTGAATTAATTAGTCTAAGCACAGTCACTGAAGGGCACATCCCCTACCCCCAAAAAACTGAATTGATTCAATTTGTGTAGTAAACCATTGTTCTTGGTAGATAGTAGTAAATAATTACTATATAATTGTGCATGGCTATCCTTGAGTTGTCTTCATTTATCAGTTGTTTATGCAGGGTCAATTCATTGCCAAAATTATTGTCTTATTATGTTTACTACAATATAACATCATCATATTTGATTCACAATACTGTGGTTATTTTGCTGTCAATAGTACCCCAGTATGAGAAAAAGGCACTGGCCTTCCTGTCTGTGTGTGTGTGTGTGGTGTGATAGAGAGACGCTTAGTGCTTCTCAATGAAGTAAAACATACCATACCATTTTTAACGTTATATGTAACAACACACGTACCTTTAAACAGATTCGGTGCAATTTTGACTACTACTGTACTACTTGCACCACTATCCCCGAGAGCCTCTTCATATAGGCCTATATGTAGGCTATTCATCAGCTTCGACGGAAACCTCATAGCCATAGGCCTTTAATACTAAGGACTCGTATTACTTGTTTTCCACAGAGTTGCACATCCTTAAATTTCTTTAAGCTGTTTACGCTTAATGACACAACCATACTCTATGTTCTCACAACATGTATCACAAAAATATGTCTAAAACCGGCTCAGATTTATCATTTGATAAACTTCTGTCCAACGCCATATTTGAAAGTGGACGTGTGTTGTTCACTACTTACATTGGACAAACGGAATGGAAGGCAGTTTGTGATTAACGTACGGGTTAGGAAAATAAAATAAAAATTCATTATGTCCCTTAAACAGCTTCATAGACTACTGAACAGTTTACATCACATCTTTAAATATGACCACACAATAGGATGGCTATATACGATCAGTTTTTTGTAAATTTTATTTCATTTT
>NW_022709162.1:9545-15506 GCF_011630105.1 Anneissia japonica | reverse complement strand
TATGATATAATAATAAGTTATAATCATTATTTTAATCCTCTTGGTAGTAAATCTAATAAACCTAATGCAAAAATTGTTGAAGAGTATGGTCAACTCAATCATGAACCTTTTAACGTATCAAATATGTTTAATAGATTCTTTACCAATAGTGCTAGAGTTCTTGTTAATAAGCTCCCTAACAGAAGTGGAACTTTTGGAAGTTTTTCAAATAAAATTCAACATATTTCTGATACCAAAAAAATTGTGTTGGTCTTTGAACAATTTTTGTTTTGAACATTTGTACTTAGTTTAAACAACCTGATTTGAACAATTCATTCTTCTTATACTTTGGATCTGAAGATTTAATGTGAGCGACGGTAGCTAAACCACAGAAAGTATTGCCATGTATTTTGTACCGAATTATTTTATTTATATTATTCATATTTATATAATAAGCACTAAGTTAGTTTAAATTTGTAAAAACTGTTGTCGGTCTCACTCTTTCTGTTATCTCATCTTCACATGTCGTAACAGAAAATGTGGGGGGGGGTGTCATCCGGGAAGTGACTAAATTAAAATTTCATATTTTCTTTACTTTGATAAAATATCTCTTTTAGTTTTTCAATTTTTTTTGAATTTTTTTTCTTACCTTGTACTTTGTGAAACCAACGACAGTTAAAATGGTTTTCAAACCTGAAAAGTTTATTGCTGAGCCTAACCATGAGGTATTTAATAGTTTGAAAAGGGATGATTTACTAGAGCTAGCCAAATATTGTAATATGAGTGAAATACATTCTTCTACGAGAAAACAGGAAGTTAAAAACATTTTGGTAAATTTTTTTGTTGATGAGAATATTTTTGATAGTAGCATAATGTCGTCTTATGTTGAAACTACTAGTTCTAATATTGAGTTGAAATTAAGAGAAATTGAACTCCAAAATCAAAAAGAAATAGAAATGCAAAAATTGAAGATGGAAAAAGAGAAAGATGGAAGAGAGTTGAAATTACAAAGAGAGACAGATGAAAGAGCGATGGAATTACAAAAAGAGAAAGATGAAAGAGCGTTGAAATTACAAAGAGAGAGAGAGAGAGAGAGATGAAAGAGAGATGCAATTACAAAAAGAGAGAGGAAAGAGAGTTTCAATTAAAAAAGCGTTAAATCGAATTAGCTAATGGAGTACAGGTAATTCAAACTTTTTCTAGTCAAAGTCTTAATTTTGATGTGACCAAACACATCCGGCTTGTTCCTTTCCAGGAAAAAGAAGTTGATATATTTTACATACACTTCGAGAAAATTGCCAATAATTTAAAATGGCCGAAAGAAAACAGGATTTTGCTTCTATAGAGTGTATTAATAGGTAAAGCTAGGGAAACTTGCACCCAATTGTCCATATAACAGAGTTCATGTTGCGATCTAGTTAAAGAGGTCATTCTAAAGGCATATGAACTAGTCCCCGAAGCCTATAGTAAAAAATTTAGAAACACGAAAAATGAAAGTGATCAAACCCACCTAGAATTTGCTAGGAGTAAAGAGAGATTATTTGATAGGTTGTGTGTGTCAAAGAAAATCGATAAACAATTCGATAACCTCAAACAACTAATTCTCATAGAAGAATTTAAAAGATGTATACTCTAAGTTCCGAAACAAAAACTTATTTAGACGAACTAAAAGCGGAAACCTTAGAAGATGCACGAAAAATTTGCATTTACTTATAAGTGTAATTTCAAAATGCATTCCTTTTCCCATACTGGTACATTTTTTCAATATTCTAAAACAAATGTTAATGATTTCTTAGAAACTTTCTCTCGTACCTGTTGGGATACTTGTTTCGAACATACTGATATTGATACAATTTGGTGCAATATTCGGTCTAAGTTTCTAGATAACATTTATAAAGTAATTCCACAGCGCAAAGCAAAACGAAAACCAAAAAAGCCGTGGATTAATATAAAACTTTTAAAACTCATAAGAAAAAAAAAATCGACTGTATAAAATCGCAATGCGATCTCGTCTTGATTCTAGCTGGGGACGTTATAAGGCGTGTAGGAATAAAGTAAAACACGAGTCCAATGCTGCCTACCACAAGTATATTGCTGGTCTAGCTGATAAGTGTTCGGATAACGGCAAGGCCTTTTGGTCTTATGTCCGTAGCCGGCGTGCTAAACCACTTGCATCTAGCTTTGATATTAATGGCAATAAGACGTGTGATACTAATCAAATTGCTCATGCATTTAATAATTTTTTTGTTTCTAATTTTTCTAATGAGCAATTAACATCTGACTTTTCTGAATCCTCTTGCGTGGAACATGATGGCACTTTTCCTTCTCTTGACTTGATTCAAACTAACACTCGCGAAGTTCTCACGGTGATCAATAAGCTCAAATCTGGTAAAAGTCCCGGTCCTGATGGGATCACGTCTACTATGTTGAAGTTATCGGCAAATTTATATTGTCGAGCCACTCACAAGGCTGTTCAATATTTCACTAAAAATAGGGAAAATACCCTCGGACAGGTAAGTCAAACTTTTTCTAATCCAAGTCATAATTTTGATGTGACCAAACATATCCGGCTTGTTCCTCCTTTCCAGGAAAAAGAAGTTGATAAATTTTTCTTACACTTCGAGAAAATTGCTAGTAATTTAAAATGGCCAAAAGAAAACTGGACTTTGCTTCTATAGAGTGTATTAATAGGTAAAGCTAGGGAAACTTGCACCCAATTGTCCATATAACAGAGTTCATGTTACGATCTAGTTAAAGAGGTCATTCTAAAAGCATATGAACTAGTCCCCGAAGCCTATAGTTAAAAATTTAGAAACACGAAAAATGAAAGTGATCAAACCCACCTAGAATTTGCTAGGAGTAAAGAGAGATTATTTGATAAGTTGTGTGTTTTAAAGAAAATCGATAAAAATTTTGATAACCTCAAACAACTAATTCTCATAGAAGAATTTAAAAGATGTATACTCTAAGTTCCGAAACAAAAACTTATTTAGACGAACTAAAAGCGGAAACCTTAGAAGATGCTGCTAGACTAGCAGATGATTATGCTTTAACTAATAAAACGTCATTCATACAAAGACCATCAAATTCACACATGCCTCCCTTTAAGAAATTGCCCCATGCTAGTAACTGTTATAGGCCTATAAATAACTATAAAGCTCCCAATTACTGAAATGATCAAAGATCTTTATCCGCTCCCACTTGTAGTTATTGTAAGAAGAAGGGTCACCTTATATCCGAATGCTTTACTTTAAGACGAAAGCAACAGAGGGAATTAAGCCAACTGCTTTAACCTCTTTAAAATCTAAATCTCAACCAACTGGGTATATTGAAACATATAAGGCACAAAAAACCCAGCTTGATTCTGTTATGAAGAATTATGAGCCATTCATTTCAGACGGTTATATATCGCTATTAGGTGATTCTAACAATCTCTCCCCCATTAAAATACTCAAAGACACAGGAGCTTCTCAATCCCTATTACTAACAGATACCTTGCCTTTTTCTGAGAAGTCTTCTTCCGATTCTTGTGCTCTTATTCAGGGAGTAGAGTGCGGATTTATTTCAGTTCCACTTCATAATATCTATCTGTCTTCAGACTTAGTTTCCGGAGCTGTAACTGTAGGTATAAGATCTACTTTGCCTATTAAGGGTATTCACTTGTTGCTAGGCAACGATTTAGCTGGAAAGAAAGTTATAAGTAATCCCCATGTGACTACCAAGCCTTGTTTGGACCAATCACCTGATCCAATTGAACAGGAATTCCCTGACCTTGTGTAGTTACCAGAACTATTGCGAATAAAGCCATTAAGAATGATCTTAATCTTGACCCAGAATCAATAATAGATTTGTCTGTAACCTTTATAGGTCTGCTTGATAGTACTAGTTGTACTGAGATTAATAAATCTCTTGATTATAGCCTGCCTGAAAATCATGTAGAGCATGGTGAAAATATTAATCAGATCATTCTTCTAATTTCGATTTAAATGACAAAAGTCATCAAATATCCAAGTCACAGCTTATTGATGAACAGCAAAGAGATCCTGAAATCTCTTGCTTATTTGACAGGGCTGTTAGTGAAGATGTAGCTTCACATAACCCTATTTATTATTTCATTAAACATGGAATATTAATGAGAAAATGGAAACCAATAGATGTCCCAGCTGATGACGAATGGACTGTTAATTATCAAATAGTGGTTCCACCACTGTAATATAATAACCGTCCAGAAATATTTAGTATGCCCATGAAACGTCTTTATCTGGACACTTAGGTGTTAGTAAAACCTATCATTAATACTAAATCATTTTTTATTGGCCAAAACTTAAGAAAGATGTGTCAAAATTTTGTAAACCATGCCATACATGTCAAATGGTTGGAAAACCCAAATCAAAAAAACCCTAAAGCCCAACTTAAACCTATACCTGCATTTGATGAACCTTTCAGTAGGTCCATTACCTAAAACTAAAGCAGGCAATCAGTATATATTAACCATTATGTGCGCTTCGACTAGATTTCCCGAAGCTATTCCTTTAAGGAATAATAAAACCAAAACAATTGTGAAAGCTCTGTAAAGTTCTTTACATTGGTGGGTGATCCCAAGTCTGTGTAGTCAGACCAGGGATCTAATTTCATGTCCAACGTTTTTCAACAAGTAATGCATGAATTAAACATTACACAATTTAACTCTTCCGCTTATCACAGTGAAATCCAGGGAGCATTAGAAAGATTTCACCAGACATTGAAAAATATGATAAGATATTGCTTCGACACTAACGATGATTGGGATGAGGGCGTACACCTACTGTATTGCTTTTCGCAGCAAGGGAATCCGTCCAAGAATCCCTTAAGTTTAGCCCATTTGAACTTGTATTCGGCCACACAGTTCGTGGACCGCTTAAAATACTTAAAGAAAACTTGCTCTCTGTAGAAGAAAAAATCCAGTGAATCCTTAAAGCAACTTACCACTTCCTAGAATTGATGATTGTATCGACAAAATCGGAAATGCACGATATTTTACAAAATTTGACTTGTTAAAAGGATTTTGGCAGATACCTTTAACTGATAGAGCGAAAGAAATATCAGAATTCGTAACACCACATGGGTTCTACCAGTACAAAGTAATGCCATTTGGCATTCGCCTGCTATATTTCGGCGAATGGTCAATATGAGCAGGAATTGATGGATGCGACACTTATATTGACGATGTTATTATATACACGGAAAGCCGAGAAGACCATCTACAGACCATCAAGGACTTTTTCGACAAGCTCACAGAAGCAAATTTGACTGTTAATTTAATTAAAAGAGAATTCAGCCATGCTTTTGTAACATTTTTGGGACATGTTGTTGGGCAGTGTCAGGTTAAACCTCTTGAAGCTAAGGTCCAGACTATTTCTGAATTCCCTGCACCTAATATGGTAAAAGGCAATTGATGCTCTTCCTTTGTATGGCTGGATATTACAGAAAATTCTGTAACAATTTTTCTGTTATTGCGGCCCCTTTAACTAATTTACTAAGAAAAAGGGTGAAATTTATTTGGTCAGACCAATGTCAATTAACCTTTGACAAACTTAAAGCCGTACTTAAAAGCACACCAGTTCTTTCAGCACCAAATTTTAATAATGATTTAAAATTAGCTGTTGATGCTAGTGATATTGGTGCTGGGGGCGTACTTTTACAGGAAGAAGACGATGGTATTGACCATCCTGTATGCAGCTATTTCTCAAAGAAATTCAATCGGCATCAAAAAAATTACTCCACGATTGAGAAAGAGTTCCTTGCTTTAATTTCAGCACTCCAAAATTTTGATATTTATGTATCTTCTTCTGTTAAACCCCTAACTGTTTTCAGCGATCATAATCCCCTCACATTTTTTACATAAAATGAAAAACAATAATCAACGTTTGATGAGGTGGAGTTTAATCCTACAAGAATATGTCCTGATAATATATATATATATATATATATATATATATATAT
>NW_022709162.1:3717-7356 GCF_011630105.1 Anneissia japonica | reverse complement strand
TTATACCCGATTCACACGTGAAGTTAAATTTAACAAAAAGTAACAAATTGTAACCGAGCGATCCCTCCCGAGTTATTCCTACCGAGATAAAAAGTATTCACACGCGTCTGTAAGGTAATGCCGAGGTCGTGTAAAATTTATTCAGTGTTTACTCAATGAGGCGCTAATGCACTTTTGCACCTAACTTTTAATTCTTAATTTTTTACCTCAACGTTCTTCTCACAGTCACAACATATAATTAACAAACATTTTCACCTGATTTAACTACTCACAAAGTACCTTTTTCAACAAATAAGCCCACAAATAAGTACAGCGAATCTGTGTTCGCTAACACGACGAGCGGCTGCCATTTTGTAATCAGTAAGAAATTGCCAGAATGTCTGAGTTTGCAGCGTGAAGTTTTTTTATTAAACGTTTATGAAAATTTATCTATTTGCCGTATTGTATGTCATTCTTTATATTTTATGGTGCTGTTGTTTGACTATGTGTGTTCACATGAAATTCACACGTACAATAATTACTTCAAAAATTAGTAATGATCCAAATGTGTACACCTGTCTCTTATACACATCTAGATGTGTATAAGAGACAGTCACTAAGGATGTTAAAAAAATTATTAATAAGAAAAGGGGGGCTTTTGGTAGAGGAAACTTAGATGAATTGAAAGCAATTCAGAAAGAACTCAAATGTAAAAAAAATAAATAAATAAAAGAAAATAATTTCAATATTATAACATGCGACGAGTTTGGAATGCTATGCGTTTGATGAGCGGCTATGCAAACAGCAAGAAGCAATCAGTAAGTTTAAATATTTCTAATCCGGGCTATGCAGATGAGATTAATATGTTCTTTAACAGTTTTGATAGATTAAATTTTAAAAAAGAACAACGTGAACGACTTGATTATTTAATGAATAATAAAGAAAATAATATCAATCTTGAAACTTCTTGAAAAAAGTTTATTTAGAAAGCTTGACTCATCAAAAGCAACCGGCCCAGACCGTCTTGCGCCACGAATTCTCAAGAATTGTGCTAATCAGCTATCTTGTGTTTTCTCTGATATTTTTAATCTTTGTTTTAAATCATGCTCATTTCCAGAAGTCATGTATAATTCCGGTGCCAAAAAAGCCTTCTATAACATGTACGAATGATTTGAGACCAGTAGCATTAACACCTGTTGTTATGAAAGTATTTGAAAAAATTCCTTCTCAAGTCTCTAACTCCATTACTACAAGCTCACATTGATCCTTATCAATTTGCTTATAGATCTTCTAGGAGCACATCCGATGCAATTATACTTACACTTAATAAGATTTACTCTCACCTCGATAGTTCTAACAATGGCAGCCTGGCCCGAATTATGTTTTATGATTTCTCCTCCGCATTTAATACCATCCAACCGCATATTTTAGTTGACAAAATGATTAACATGGATATACCTTTTAATTTAATCAGATGCTTAGTTCTCTCTCATTCTAATTCATACCTGTCTCTTATACAAGTTAATGTAGGCCTATACTAACATAAATGGTGACTTTATTTCAGAATACTCAAGTCCTGGTTACTACTGTAAGTGAAAACTCAATCCGGTCAACTCCATCCGGTCAACTCCATCATTGTCATTGTTGTAGTAGGAAAGCATAATGTTTGTTTGAAGACGTACAGTTATCTGTGAAGGAACAGAAAATTACCTGACTTTCTAAGGTGAACATAATGTCAATGTTTTGTTTACGTTTTATGTTTACTGTCCTGTACTATTATTAACAACATGCTATAGATGATGCTGTAGTTGCACGATAGAGTTTAATCAAATGAAATTTAATTTGTATGTATATTAGGCCTATATAGGCCTTAAGGGATATTGAATTTGTAATGTAGGCCTAAGCTGTTTTGAAAAAAAAAAAAAAAAAAAAAAATGGAACCGATAATTTTCTTTTGATTAAAAAAGAAGTAACTGCTTGTCTCTTATTAGCTACATATATGTATATCACTCCTACTTGAATACAATAATTCCAAAGGGATATAACATATTTAATAGACGTTTCTATAATATACGCTCTATATACTGTATCAGTCGAGCATTATTTTTTTGTAAAGATTTTGTTTTGTTATATTTTTCAGCAAGAGTTAAACTCCGAAAAATGTTAGTACAAGTCACTGTGATTCAATATTTCGAACTAGATTTGTTCAACGGCATAATTCATACTAATTTACCTTGGTACCATCAGACAAAGAAAGGCATGGTTATGACAGTTGCTGCTGCAATATCGCAAAGAATGCTGGTTAACATTTAATCACAACTCATTGTTAATAAGTACACAGCTCGAATAGGAACATTATTGTAATTGGATCTTGGGGCGGATGCAGGATTTAGCGGTAGAAGTTGTGTGCCAGTCCTCACCACCTCAGGCCCACTATGGTTGCAGGGGCGGATTCGGCAATTTTATGACGAGGGGTGGGGGTACATTGTCAATATGGAGTCCACACCCACCTCAGGCCCACCATGGTTGTGGCTGAGGCAAGCACATTTTAAGAATTGAATAGGTACTTCTTAACACTCGGAAATGGCACTCTCAGATGTAAAAATGTTTTTTTCAGAGCAGTGTTCCTTTACAGAATTATTATGCTCCTCCAGCAAGAAGCAATCAGTAAGTTTAATTATTTCTAATCCGGGCTATGCAGATGAGCTTAATATGTTCTTTAACAGATTTGATAGATTGAATTTTATAAAAGAACAACGTGAACGACTTAATTATTTAATGAATAATAAAGAAAATAATATCAATCTTGAAACTTCAACTGAAGAAGTTACAAGTTTATTTAGAAAGCTTGACTCATCAAAAGCAACCGGCCCAGACCGTCTTGCGCCACGAATTCTCAAGAAATTGTGCTAATCAGCTATCCGGTGTTTTTTCTGATATTTTTATTCTTTGTTTTAAATCCTGCTCATTTCCAGATATATGGAAGAAATCATGTATAATTCCGGTGCCAAAAAAGCCTTCTATAACGTGTACGAATGATTTGAGACCAGTAGCATTAACACCTGTTGTTATGAAAGTATGTGAAAAAATCCTTCTCAAGTCTCTAACTCCATTTGTACAAGCTCACATTGATCCTTATCAATTTGCTTATAGATCTTCTAGGAGCACATCCGATGCAATTATACTTACACTTAATAAGATTTACTCTCACCTTGATCGTTCTAACAACGGCAGTCTGGCCTGAATTATGTTTTATGATTTCTCCTCCGCATTCAATACCATCCAACCGTATATTTTAGTTGACAAAATGATTAACATGGATATACCTTTTAATTTAATCAGATGCTTAGTTCTCTCTCATTCTAATTCATACATGATTTACTATAGCATTCCTGACCTCTATATACATGACTTACCTTAATATTTGCTTGTTTCGTCTTACATCTGACCGGTAGTATTTAAACCATTAGTAGCATTTAGGCGTTATTAACTGATGATGACGTGGGACACGTCGAAACATGTCGTTTATAAGTTACATTTACTTTATTAAATGCATTACTGCATTTATATATATATATATATATATATACATATATATAATATATATATATATATAGATAGCTCTTTTTTTTTTATCATTTTATATTTAATATCAATATA